>NC_069502.1:872317179-872597179 GCF_027579735.1 Bombina bombina
AAAACCTGAACAAAACAGTGAATATCAGGAAGATTAGCAATCTTTCAGTGAAATAAAACAGAAAAAGCAGAGATTTGTCCTTTCAAGGTATTGGCAGACAAACCTTTATTCAAACCATCCTGAAGAAACTGAAGAATCCTAGGAATCCTAAATGAATGCTAGGAATAATCATGTGAAGAACACCAAGAAATATAAGTGTTTCAAACCTTGTATTAGATCTTCCTTGAAACAAGCTTGTGAGCCTGAATCATTGTGTTAAATACGGAATCAGAGAAACCTCTATGACTAAGAACTAAACGTTCAATTTCCATGCCATTAAGTTTAAATATTTAAGATCTGGATGGAAGAACAAACCTTGAGAAAGGAGGTCTTGTCTTAGAAGTACATGCCAAGGCGGGCAACTGGACATCCGGACAAGGTCTGTATACCAAATCCTGTGAGACCACGATGGAGCTATTAGAAACACATAAGATTGTTCCATTATGATCTTTGAAATCACTCTTAGAAGAAGCACCAGAGGAGGAAAAATGTAAGCAGGCTATTATGACCAGGAAACTGCTAGAGCATCAAACATTTCCACCTGAGGAACTCTGGACCTGAAGAGGTACCTGGGAAGTTTCTTGTTCAGAAAAGAGGCCATCAGATCTATCTCTGGAAAGCCCCACACATTTGAACAATTCAATAGAACACATCTTGATGGAGGGACCACTCCTCCAGATGGAGAAATTGACGGCTGAGATAATCCACTTCCCAATTGTCTGCGTGTCCCTCTTGATAACTGACAATGGTAATATTGTCTGTCTGAAAACGAATGTAAGGTTCTCTCTTTCATTTCTATCTTTTATTGAGGTTTTGCGCAAAAATAACACATAAAATAAAATCTTAAGGACCAGTAAACATAGTAGAATTGCATAATCAACAAATGCAATATAAGAAGACAATGCAATAGCACTTAGTCTGAACTTCAAATGAGAAGTAGATTTTTTTTCTGACAATTTTAAGTTATGTCTATTTCCACTCCACCTGTACCATGTGACAGCCATCAGCCAATCACAAATGCATACGTGTACAATGTGATAGTCATCAGCCAATCACAAATGCATATACGTTTATTCTGTGAATTCTTGCACATGCTCAGTAGACTCAAAAAGTTTAAATATAAAACGACTGTGCACATTTTGTTAATGGAAGTGAGACATACAGATTAGTGGGTATGTCCCAGTGAGTTGAAGGTGGATCTACTTATTACCCGAGGGGAGATGGTATATCTTAGGATCTGAAATGATTGGGAAAGTCAGCAAAACAGTAAGCAAAGGATGACTTACATTAAACAGCAATAAAGAGTTATGGTATTCCCCAAAGTCTCCTAGCACCGCTCAAAGAATTACTGAGTGTGAGCGGGTGTCAGATGTAACTTACTGTGCCCATTATCTTGCTTCGGGTAGACCACGGCGGTTCTGTAGTGGTCTGACAGGGGTATTTACCTCAGCGCAGGAAAGTTCTGATTAAAGATGGCGGCCGTTTGTGCGCTTTAGAAAAGGCACTTGCGGTCATGAAGATGGTTCTATTAGCGACTCAATTGCTTATCACCTCATCTGATCCACACACAAGTGCAATCTAAACGCAGGATAGTGAGCCTAAGCTGTGGTCGCAATATGTCGTTTCACGCCAGTCCGTCGCAGCACTTCTGAAATAATTCTTGCAGTCACTGAGCTCTGATATACTCTCCTGGTCTGGTTTTAAAGTTGGTGAGCGCTGGTACAAGTTATTTAGGCATATGGGTCACACTCTGTGAAGAGTTTTATAGGTCTTTGGAGGTCTATTTGCTCAATTATCCGGAGAGCTCTGTGGATCTGCGTCCTTTCTCTCCTGTTAGTTAGCCGCCCCAAGGTTCTCTCTTTAATAGAGGCCAAGTCTGAAGAGAGCACGGAGTTCTAGGATATTGATTGGTAACCTCGCCTCTTGATGATTCCAAACTCCTTGTGCTGTCAGAGATCCCCAGACAGCTCCCCAACCTGAAAGACTTGCATCTGTGGAGATCACAGACCAGGTACGATGAACAAAGGAGACCCCTCGAAGAATAAGGTGGTGGTTTAACCACCAAGTCAGAGAGACTTGAGTGTTGGGATCTAAGAATATCAACTGTGATATCCCAGTGTAGTCCTTGCACCACTGGTGCAGCATGCAAACCTGTAGAGGTCTCATATGAAAACGGGCAAAGGGGATCGTGTCCGATGTTGCAAGCTGAGACCAGTCTTATTTGTCTCTTGTCTGTCAGGGAAAGAGTCATGGACACTGAATCTATCTGGAAACCTAAAAAGGTTACCTTTATTTGAGGAATCAAGAAACTCTTTGGTAAATTGATCTTTCAACCATGTCTTTGAAAAAACAACAGTTTTGTGTGAGATTCTACTAAATAAAAAAATTGATCAAGTACCAAGATATTGTCCAAATAAGGAAACACAGCAATACTCTGCTTTCTGATTACAGATAGAAGGGCACTGAGAACCTTTTAAAATAGGCCAAAGGGAAAAGCGACAAATTGGTAATGCTTGTCTAGAAAAGAGAATCTCAGAAATTGATAATGATTTGGATGGATTGGGATGTGAAGGTAAGCATCCTGTAAATCTATCGTGGGCATAAAGTCACCTTGCTGAACAAAAGGCAGAATAGTCCTTATAGTCACCATTTTGAAAGTTGGGATTCAAAGTTTTCAGATCCAGAATTGGTCTGAAAGAATTCTCTTTCTTTGGGAAAATGAAAAGATTTGAATAATAACTCAACCCCTGTTCTTGTAGAGGATATGGGACAATTACACCCATGAGTTCAAGATCTGAAACACATTTAAAAAAAAGCCTGATCTTTTAAACTGTGTTTTGGAACATGGGTTAGAAAGAATCTTCCCATGGGAGGTCTTATTCTGAATCCAATTCGATGCCCCTGAGAAATAACATTCTGAATCCACTGAGCCTGCCCAAAATTGCTGAAACAGCTTTAGTCTGTCCCCCACCAGAACTGGATTGGGGACAGCACCTTCATGCTTGCTTGGGGTCTGGATTTGGTTTCTTATATTGTTTAGATTTGTTACAATTCGAAGATGGTCTCCAATTAGAGCCAGAGGCTTTAGGGGAGGTATTAGGTTTCTGTTCTCTATTCTGACGAAAGGAACGAAAATTATTTGTAGCTTTAAATTTTCCCTTAGATTTTTTGTCTTTGGGAAGAAAAACTCCTCCCCCCCCCCCCCCCCCAGTGATAGTGGAAATAATAGAATCTAATTGAGAACCAAAAAGGATCTTACCTTGAAAGGAAAGCGATATTAATCTTGTTTTAGACACCATGTCAACATTCCAAGATTTAAGCCATAAATCTCTTTTAGTAAGAACAGCTTAAGACATAGATTTGATGTTGATTCATAACAACAAAGATTGCATCGCAAATAAATTGATTTGCATGTTGAAGTAAAGTAATGTTAGATAATTCTGGGTCTGAAAACAACTGCTGAGCTAAACTGTCCAACCAAAAAATAGAGGCAGCAGCAACATCGGCCATAGATATATGGTCTAAGAATATAGCCAGTAGGTAAATATGCCCTTCTAAGATAAGATTCAAGCTTCCTATATAAAGGGTCTTTAAAAGAAGTGCTGTCTTCCATAGGAATGGTAGTACATTTAGCAAGAGTGGAAATAGTGGTGTGTGATATAGAGGCGCAGGTATTTTCTTCTTCGGTGCTCCAAAATTGCTCTGAAAAAATTCAGAGTCCAGCTTCCAGGAAGCTGGACTCTGAATTTTTTCAGAGCAATTTTGGAGCACCGAAGAAGAAAAACATAATTTATGTAAGAACTTACCTGATAAATTCATTTCTTTCATATTAGCAAGAGTCCATGAGCTAGTGACGTATGGGATATACATTCCTACCAGGAGGGGCAAAGTTTCCCAAACCTTAAAATGCCTATAAATACACCCCTCACCACACCCACAATTCAGTTTAACGAATAGCCAAGAAGTGGGGTGATAAGAAAGGAGCAAAAGCATAAAAAAAAAATAAGGAATTGGAATAATTGTGCTTTATACAAAAAAAATCATAACCACCACAAAAAAGGGTGGGCCTCATGGACTCTATGCTAATATGAAAGAAATTAATTTATCAGGTAAGTTCTTACATAAATTATGTTTTCTTTCATGTAATTAGCAAGAGTCCATGAGCTAGTGACATATGGGATAATAAATACCCAAGATGTGGAACTTCCACGCAAGAGTCACTAGAGAGGGAGGGATAAAATAAAGACAGCCGATTCCGCTGAAAAATTAATCCACTACCCAAATCAAAAAAGTTTCAATTTTTATAATGAAAAAAAATGAAATTATAAGCAGAAGAATCAAACTGAGACAGCTGCCTGAAGTACCATTCTACCAAAACTGCTTCTAAAGAAGAGAAAACATCAAAATGGTAGAACATAGTAAAAGTATGCAAAGAAGACCAAGTCATTGCTTTGCAAATCTGATCAACAGAAGCTTCATTCTTAAAAAGCCCAGGAAGTAGAAACTTACCTAGTAGAATGAGCCGTAATCCTCCGAGGCGGGAATCCACCCGACTCCAAATAAGCATGATGAATCAAAAATTTAAGCAAGATGCCAAATAAATGGCAGAAGCTTTTTGACCTTCCTAAAACCAGAAAAGATAAAAAATAGACTAGAAGTCTATCTGAAATCTGAATAGCTTCAACATAGAATTTCAAAAACTCTTACCATATCCAAAGAAAGTAAGAATCTCACTAAAGAAGTCTTAGGAAAACAATAATTCCTCCCTAATGTTTGTTAGAATTTACAACTTTAGGTAAGAATTGAAATGAAGACAGCAAAAACCACCTTATCCTGATGAAAAAAATCAGAAAAAAAGAGATTCACAAGAAAGAACAGATAATTCAAAAACTGTTCTAGCTGAAGAGATGTCCAAAAAGAACAATACTTTCCATGAAAGTAATTAATGTCCAGAGCAAGCATATGCTCAAATAGAAGAGCCTGAAAAACCTTCAGAACCAAATTAAGACTCCAAGGAGGAGAAATTGGCTTAATGACAGGTTTGATACGAATCAAAACCTGAACAAAATGATGAATATCAGGAAGTAACACTGCCTTATCCTGATGAAAAATCAGAAAAGGATATTCACAAAAAAGAGCAGATAACTCAAAAACTCTTCTAGCAGAAGAAATAACCAAAAGGAACAATACTTTTCCAAGAAAGTAATTTAATGTTCAGAGAATGCATAGTTTCAAACGGAGGAGACTGTAAAGCCCTCAGCACCAAATTGAGGCTCCAAAGAGGAGAGATTGAATTAATGACAGGCTTGATACAGACCAAAGCCTGTACAAAACAATGAATATCAGGATGATTAGCAATCTTTCTGTGAAAAAAGAACAGAAAGAGTAGAGATTTTTCCTAACAAAGAACTGAAGACAAAACCTTATCCAAACCAACCTGAAAAAAATAATAAAATTCTAAGAATTTTAAAAGAATGCCAAGAAAAGTAGGTCTTCCAGACTCAATAATAAATCTTTCTAGAGACAGATTTACAAGCCTGAAAAATAGTATTAATCAATGAGTCACAGAAACCTCTATGACTAAAAATCAAGCGTTCAATCTCCATCCCTTCAAATTTAATGATTTGAGATCCTGATGGAAAAAATGGGCCTTGAGAAAGAAGGTCTGGTTTAAACGGAAGTGTCCAAGGTTGGCAACTGGCCATCCGAATGTGATCCGCGTACCAAAACCTGAAAGGCCATGCTGGAGCCACCAGCATAACAAACAAATACTCCATAAGAATTTTGGAAATCACTTTGGAAGAAGAACTAGAGGCGGAAAGAAATAGGCAAAAAGACAATTCCAAAGAAATGTCAATGCATACACTACTTCCGCCTGAAGATCCCCGGACCTGAATAGGCCCCTGGGAAGTTCTTTATTCAGATGAGATGCCAACAGATCTATTTCTAGAAATGCTCACATCTGAAAAATTGAAAAACATCTGGGTAAGAGAGACCATTCTCCCGGAAGTAAAGCTTGATTAACAGAGATAATCCGCTTCCCAAATATCTATACCTGGGAAAAGAACCACAGAATTTAGATAGGAGCTGAATTTAGCCCAAGCTAATATCCGAGTCACTTCTGTCACAGCCTAAGGACTGATAGTCCTACCCTGATGATTGACATACACCATAGTTGTGATATTGTCTGAAAAACAATAAACGTCTCTTCTTCAAAAAGAAACTAACTGAAAAACTCTGAGAAAACACGGAGTTCTAAAATATCAAATGGTAATCTCGCCTCCTGAGATTTCCAAACCCCTTGTGCTGACAGAGATCCTCAGACAGCCTCCCAACCAAAAAGACTCACATCTGTATAGATCATGGTCCAGGTTGAAAGAAACAAAGAGACCTGTAGAACTAAATCAAGAGAGATAAATAACAGAATTTATGCTTACCTGATAAATTACTTTCTCCAACGGTGTGTCCGGTCCACGGCGTCATCCTTACTTGTGGGAATATCTCTTCCCCAACAGGAAATGGCAAAGAGTCCCAGCAAAGCTGGCCATATAGTCCCTCCTAGGCTCCGCCCACCCCAGTCATTCGACCGACGGACAGGAGGAAAAAATAGGAGAAACCATAGGGTGCCGTGGTGACTGTGGTTAGAGAAAAAAATTCATCAAACCTGATTAAAAAACCAGGGCGGGCCGTGGACCGGACACACCGTTGGAGAAAACAGAATTTATGCTTACCTGATAAATTTCTTTCTCCAACGGTGTGTCCGGTCCACGGCGTCATCCTTACTTGTGGGATATTCTCTTCCCCAACAGGAAATGGCAAAGAGCCCAGCAAAGCTGGTCACATGATCCCTCCTAGGCTCCGCCTACCCCAGTCATTCGACCGACGTTAAGGAGGAATAATAGCATAGGAGAAACCACATGGTACCGTGGTGACTGTAGTTAAAGAAAATAAATTATCAGACCTGATTTAAAAACCAGGGCGGGCCGTGGACCGGACACACCGTTGGAGAAAGAAATTTATCAGGTAAACATAAATTCTGTTTTCTCCAACATAGGTGTGTCCGGTCCACGGCGTCATCCTTACTTGTGGGAACCAATACCAAAGCTTTAGGACACGGATGAAGGGAGGGAGCAAATCAGGTCACCTAAATGGAAGGCACCACGGCTTGCAAAACCTTTCTCCCAAAAATAGCCTCAGAAGAAGCAAAAGTATCAAACTTGTAAAATTTGGTAAAAGTGTGCAGTGAAGACCAAGTCGCTGCCCTACATATCTGATCAACAGAAGCCTCGTTCTTGAAGGCCCATGTGGAAGCCACAGCCCTAGTGGAATGAGCCGTGATTCTTTCGGGAGGCTGCCGTCCGGCAGTCTCGTAAGCCAATCTGATGATGCTTTTAATCCAAAAAGAGAGAGAGGTAGAAGTTGCTTTTTGACCTCTCCTTTTACCTGAATAAACAACAAACAGGGAAGATGTTTGTCTAAACTCCTTTGTAGCTTCTAAATAGAATTTTAGAGCACGGACTACATCTAAATTGTGTAGCAAACGTTCCTTCTTTGAAACTGGATTCGGACACAAAGAAGGTACAACTATCTCCTGGTTAATATTTTTGTTGGAAACAACCTTTGGAAGAAAACCAGGCTTAGTACGTAAAACAACCTTATCTGAATGGAACACCAGATAGGGCGGAGTACACTGCAGAGCAGATAGCTCAGAAACTCTTCTAGCAGAAGAAATAGCAACCAAGAACAAAACTTTCCAAGATAACAACTTAATATATATGGAATGTAAAGGTTCAAACGGAACCCCTTGGAGAACTGAAAGAACTAGATTTAAACTCCATGGAGGAGTCAAAGGTCTGTAAACAGGCTTGATCCTAACCAGAGCCTGAACAAATGCTTGAACATCTGGCACAGCTGCCAGTCGTTTGTGTAGTAAGACAGATAAAGCAGAAATCTGTCCCTTTAGAGAACTCGTTGATAATCCTTTATCCAAACCTTCTTGTAGAAAGGAAAGGATCTTAGGAATTTTGATCTTATTCCATGGGAATCCCTTGGATTCACACCAGCAGATATATCTTTTCCATATTTTATGGTAAATTTTTCTAGTTACCGGTTTTCTGGCTTGAACCAGAGTATCTATCACAGAATCTGAAAACCCACGCTTTGATAGAATCAAGCGTTCAATTTCCAAGCCGTCAGCTGGAGGGAGACCAGATTTGGATGTTCGATTGGACCCTGTACAAGAAGGTCCTGTCTCAAAGGTAGCTTCCATGGTGGAGCCGATGACATATTCACCAGGTCTGCATACCAAGTCCTGCGTGGCCACGCAGGAGCTATCAAGATCACCGAGGCCCTCTCCTGCTTGATCCTGGCTACCAGCCTGGGAATGAGAGGAAACGGTGGAAACACATAAGCTAGGTTGAAGGACCAAGGCGCTACTAGTGCATCCACTAGAGTCGCCTTGGGATCCCTGGATCTGGACCCGTAGCAAGGAACCTTGAAGTTCTGATGAGACGCCTTCAGATCCATGTCTGGAATGCCCCATAATTGAGTTAATTGGGCAAAGATCTCCGGGTGGAGTTCCCACTCCCCCGGATGGAATGTCTGACGACTCAGATAATCCGCTTCCCAGTTTTCCACACCTGGGATGTGGATCGCAGATAGGTGGCAGGAGTGATCCTCCGCCCATTGTATTATTTTGGTCACTTCTTTCATCGCCAGGAAACTCCTTGTTCCCCCCTGATGATTGATATAAGCAACAGTCGTCATGTTGTCTGATTGGAATCTTATGAATCTGGCCTTTGCTAGCTGAGGCCAAGCCCTGAGAGCATTGAATATCGCTCTTAGTTCCAGAATGTTTATCAGGAGAAGAGACTCTTCCCGAGACCATAGTCCCTGAGCTTTCAGGGATTCCCAGACCGCGCCCCAGCCCACTAGACTGGCGTCGGTCGTGACGATGACCCACTCTGGTCTGCGGAAGCTCATCCCTCGTGACAGGTTGTCCAGGGACAGCCACCAACGGAGTGAGTCTCTGGTCCTCTGATTTACTTGTATCTTTGGAGACAAGTCTGTATAGTCCCCATTCCACTGACTGAGCATGCACAGTTGTAATGGTCTTAGATGAATGCGCGCAAAAGGAACTATGTCCATTGCCGCTACCATCAACCCGATCACTTCCATGCACTGAGCTACGGAAGGAAGAGGAACGGAATGAAGTATTCGACAAGAGTCCAGAAGCTTTGTCTTTCTGGCCTCTGTTAGAAAAATCCTCATTTCTGAGGAGTCTATAATTGTTCCCAAGAAGGGAACCCTTGTTGACGGGGATAGAGAACTCTTTTCCACGTTCACTTTCCAGCCGTGCGATCTGAGAAAGGCCAGGACGATGTCCGTGTGAGCCTTTGCTCGAGGGAGGGACGACGCTTGAATCAGAATGTCGTCCAGGTAAGGTACTACTGCAATGCCCCTTGGTCTTAGCACAGCTAGAAGGGACCCGAGTACCTTTGTGAAAATCCTTGGAGCAGTGGCCAACCCGAATGGGAGGGCCACAAACTGGTAATGTTTGTCCAGAAAGGCGAACCTTAGGAACTGATGATGTTCTTTGTCCATGATGTTCTTTGTCCATCTTGCATAATTTTTCTGGAATGACCAGGTTGTCACAATCATCCAGAGTAGATAACACCTCCTTAAGCAGTGCGCGGAGATGCTCTAATTTAAATTTAAATGTCACAACATCAGGTTCAGCTTGTTGAGAAATTTTTCCTGAATCTGAAATTTCCCCATCTGACAAAACCTCCCTCATGGTCCCTTCAGATTGGTGTGAGGGTATGACAGAGCAATTATCATCAGCGCCCTCCTGCTCTTCAGTGTTTAAAACAGAGCAATCGCGCTTTCTCTGATATGCAGGCATTTTGGATAAAATATTTGCTATGGAGTTATCCATTACTGACGTCAATTGTTTCATAGTAATAAGCATTGGCGCGCTAGAAGTACTAGGGGCCTCCTGCGTGGGCAAAACTGGTATAGACACAGAAGGAGATGATGTAGAACCATGTCTACTCCCTTCATCTGATGAATCATCTTGGGCAACTTCATTATCTGTGGCAGTACTGTCCTTACTTTGTTTGGACGCTATGGCACAATTATCACACAATTTTAAAGGGGGAGACACATTGACTTTCATACATATAGAACATAGCTTATCTGAAGGTACAGACATGTTAAACAGGCTTAAACTTGTCAATAAAGCACAAAAAACGTTTTAAAACAAAACCGTTACTGTCTCTTTAAATTTTAAACAGAGCACACTTTATTCCTGAATATGTGAAAAAGTATGAAGGAATTGTTCAAAATTTCACCACAGTGTCTTAAAGCATTCAAAGTATTGCACACCAATTTTCAGAATTTTACCCCTTAAAATAACGAAACCGGACCGGTTACAGTTTTAACCCCTCTACAGTCCCAGCTACAGCCTTTGCTGCGACTTTACCAAACCCAGGGGGGAATACGATACCAAATGAAGCCTTCTAGGAACTTTTCCAACTACTTTCAGATCCTCACACATGCATCTGCATGTCTTGCTCTCAAAAGTAACTGCGCAGTAATGGCGCGAAAATGAGGCTCAGCCTACAACTGGGAAGGCCCTTCCTGACTGGAAAAGGTGTCTAACACAGTGCCTGACGTTAAAAAAACGTTCCCCAAGTTTATAAGTGTGAATTACCAGCATAAACATGTATAAAATGCCCAAATAAAGCAATCGATTTTGCCTATAAAAGTGTCTACCAGTTTTATAGCCCATATTAAGCCCTTTATTCTGTTTGAGACTAAGAAAATGGCTTACCGGTCCCCATGAGGGGAAATGACAGCCTTCCAGCATTACACAGTCTTGTTAGAAATATGGCTAGTCCTACCTTAAGCAGAAAAGTCTGCCAACTGTTTCCCCCAACTGAAGTTACTTCATCTCAACAGTCCTATGTGGAAACAGCAAACGATTTTAGTTACTGTCTGCTAAAATCATCTTCCTCTCACAAACAGAATTCTTCATCTTTTTCTGTTTCAGAGTAAATAGTACATACCAGCACTATTTTAAAATAACAAACTCTTGATAGTAGAATAAAAAAACTACAACTAAACACCACATACTCTTAACCATCTCCGTGGAGATGTTGCCTGTGCAACGGCAAAGAGAATGACTGAGGTGGGCGGAGCCTAGGAGGGACTATATGGCCAGCTTTGCTGGGACTCTTTGCCATTTCCTGTTGGGGAAGAGATATTCCCACAAGTAAGGATGACGCCGTGGACCGGACACACCAATGTTGGAGAAATTAGGATTCGAAGATTTAAAATGCAAAATACTAGAATCCCTGCACCATAATTCAGCATAAAAGACTGGAAAGGTTCTTTCTATTGAAAATGAGCAAAGGGAATTGAATCCAATGCTGTGGTTATAAGACCTAAAACTTCTATGCATATATAGCAACTGAAGGAAATAATAGAGACTAAAGGTACCGACAGACGGAACCCAATAAAATTGTCCCTTGTCTGATAGAGACAAAGACAATGACACAAACTATCTGGAAACCTAAAAAAGGTGACCCTTGTGTGAGGAATCAAGAGCTTTTGAAAAAAAAAAAGAACCTCTATGTCCTGGAAGAACAAAGTGAATCATATGAGATTCCGCATCCTCAGAAAATAATCTGAATGAAAACAGAAAAATGAAAATATGCATTTATTGTATCTAATGAAAACAAATAATGCTATCACTGACCAAAAAAAAAAAAGGCAGAATAGTTTGAATAAAACTCCAAAACCCAGTTCCTAAAAATGGAACTGGAAGAAATACCCCAGAAGATTCCAGGTCTGAGCAGCGCTTGAACCCCACGGGTGATCAGCCATGCTTCAACAGTACCCAAAATATATAGTACCGAAACACACTTAAAGAAAGTGTTAGCCTTACTGGAATAAAATCAAAGATATTTGGACCGAATAGAACCAAATAAATTTCAAAACAGTCTTAACCTGCCCCTTGCCAGCCAAGCTGGAATACGGCACGTACATCGCAATTTTAGGGAGCTGATTTCGAACTGAAAAATTTCCAATTAAAAACATGTTACTTGGGAAAGAATTCAGGAATTCGTTCCTTAATAAGAACAACCAAACTAGTATAAGCTTAAAGTTTTAGTCCTAGAACTCAATCTTGAAGCCCAGAGTAACAGTTAAGAATTGAATCCAATTATAAAACAAATAATTGATTATCTTAGAACAAAAGAAATATGGATTTTTAGAAATCACAAAATTCTTCTAGCTAAAACAGCTAAAGACATAGATTAAACCTCATTTGCGAAAATATTCATTAAAATGAAGACACAAATAAAATTATTAGCATGATAGTCCAGTTAAAGGACCAGTCAATATACTGGACTTGCATAATCAAATCAAATGCAAAACAACAAGACAAATGCAACAGCACCTAGTCTAGTAAATTTTGTCCCTTTAACAATGCTAAAATAAATCATAATCTGATACTTGATCTTAAAGTAAACTTAAAGTAAACAGAAAAAATGAAGCAATTGCAACATCATCCAAATAAATCACAGGTCCAAGAAAAGTACCTGAAACTAAATAATTTTCCATAAATAAGATACAACCATCTAAAGGAAAATAAATACTATTTTGCTATAGAAACAATAGCATAATTAGTAGGAGTAGAGATAGCCCCAATAAATTGGAGAACCCTCCAAATTGAATTTAACTGCCGGCAAAGAATATAGTTTAAAACCTTTGAAGAAGGAATAAAAGAAAATTCTCAGCCTATTCCATTCCCTAGTATGAGTAATTGGAAAAAAACCTCTGAAAACACAGAAGAATAAATAAGCAGAAATAGTGTTAGCTAGTCTTGAAAAAGAACTAGTTACCTTAATATCCAAAATAATCAACACCTTTTCAACAAAGAACAAATGTACTTTAATAAAAATATAAAATAAAAAAGTAGATTTGTTAGTGTCAATATCTGATGAAGAAAATTCTGAATGAGAAAAAACATCAGAGAAGGATAAATCAGTATGTTGCTGGTCATTTGAAACTTCAATAAAAAAAGAAGTTTGAAAAGAACCTAAAACTTTTATTAGAAGGCACGATGTCAGACAAAGCCTTTAAAATAGAATCAGAAAAATATTTCTTATAAATCTTCTAAATATTTCTTGTACATAAGATGTAAAAAGAATGGCAATATATAAAACATAAATACTAATGGATGCTGCATGTAAAAGTTTATCATGATAACTTATTACAAACCATAGCTAAAGATAAACATTCATAACATTTAAAATAAATGAACTTAGCTTTGGTAGGACTGAACTCAGTCAACAGGAATCCTCTTAGTTAGAGATAAAGGGTTGGGGGGAGTAGATTTGTGAAAATATTGCCAGATTTTACCTGAATTGACGTTTTACATATAATATTCAGATATTGAGATTATTGATTCTGCAAAGAAGCAAAACCTGGAGTGGATTACTCACTAGGAAACCTAACAACAACTAGACAAACTAGTTGTAACTGAGAGTACAACAAAGTTATAAAGAGAGAGTAAATCCACTAGTGTCTAATAACACTATCACATCTACTGATATCATAAGGTTTTCCAAAAAAATAGTGTTGAAAAATTGGTTCCCATTCATTCATACATTATAGTTTATTAGGCTAAGGAACTCACACTCATACAAGTAGCAAAAGCTGTGAATTAAAACCACTTGAACTCTGTGATTAGCATAATAGCCTTAAAGTTAATATGTCACTATTAGATATCCTCAATCCAAAAGATTTAAAGTTAACTAAGCCCTTACAATCCGAGGGCTGTTTTACTTTTACATATGCAATAAACGATATGAGGATATAGTATTAACTATTTGGTACATAATATGTCACAAGAGTAAGCAAAGTTAAAAACGGACGATAGGAGAGACAAAGCTGCCCCTATCGGACCCCTGACGCGCGTTTCACGAACGCTTCCTCAGAGGGGGTGCGGGCCGCTGCTACTCGGCGTCCTATATTCAATCTTAATGCCCACCACTTAGACCGGATTGGATACCGGATTGGGAGTTGTCTCCTTACGCTTGGTTGATTCTCCTGTCAATCTTGGTAGGTATTTTACGTAGGAGACATGCGAAAAAAAGGGGATGTGTGCTTGATGGGTTACCAAGGCAACACCAATCAGCAAATACGCTTGTCTTGCCTACAGTGGGTGTGCTGATTCGAATAACTGTGATTGGATGATCAACTAAAAAAGCGTTATTGTAAACATCACAGTAGCTAGATTATAACTCTGTTGGTATACAATTCTTATCGCCAAAAATTGGCAATTGTGAAGTATATACCTGGGATTGCTCTTCTGATTACACACTCGTAGATCAATTTATACTTTGCGGGATTTATACAATACGTTTTTTGATTATATTCACGATAGTCAAATCTTTTTTGTTTTCTGCTTTTTTACTGTTCTTGTTAGAATTCAATTGCGCAATAAGTAATACTATCTTCTTATTTCTTGCATAACAATTTTAGGATTCGTACTTCAATATCCATGCAAGGAATAAATATTCTGTGTTAATACTAACTACTTATTTTTACTGGTCACCGTCCTCACAGTTAATATCGGTGTGTGCTGTAAAACTATATGCTTACTTATAAGCTATTACTATTCACTTATATTTAATGCGAGGTTGAAGTAGTTATTCTGATGTTCCTAGGATGCTAAGTTGAAATAATTATATTAATTCCACTGTTATCCCAGATGATCCTGTGGCCAGATTCTTTATGCATGATGGAACAAGCATGTTATGTACTAATAATATTTAAGATTGTACAGAATCCATATCTTTAGGAATATTAAGAATGTAAAGATATTTTACTGACACCTAGGACCAAGCTGCAAACAGCTCAATTATAATATGTGAGGGAATGTATAGATCTGAATAGATATATACTGAGGTTCATTGTGCTACCGTTACTGAAGCTATTCCAGTGTAAGTGAGTGTGCCCACTTAGAAAAAATATATATCTATGTGCTCAAATCCTAGCGTGCAATTAATTCTTGAAACTAATACATAACAACACTTAAATAAGATTGTGGTGAATGTGTGTAAATTATAAAAATGACATTATAAAAGTAAATGTGTTAAGGGATATCAAATCATATTATTATGTTTCAGTGATTGGAGGTGGCTTAAATAAGATTGTGATGAATGTGTATAAATTATACAAATGACATTATAAAGGTAGTGTATATGTGAATGAATGTTTTAGGGGATATCAAACTTTATTATTATTATATTCCAGTGATTGGAGGTACGTGTGTGAGGTGAATGGTAGGTATATATTGATATCGATCCTAAGTGTAGTAAGGTGAAAGTTGAATTTTTTGCTACATTACGACCTTTAGATCTGTGTGTTTCATAACTAATAATCTCTTAATCCCATGTTGGACATGATCCACATTGGACTGGATATAATTCACTTGGGACTGGACTGGTTATATTAGCTGTAACGTCTGACAGTAACTTATTGCAAAAGATTTTACAGATAGACAAAATAATTATTGTAGTCATTCATCCCACTTGGTTTGACAGTGTTCAATAAGTAAATCCACCTGCATTCCATTTTTAACAGCACTTTTTCTATGTTACCACCTCTAATGCCAAGTGATGCTTTTTGAATTACTGTGAATTTCAAATCTTTAGGAGAGCTCTCATGGTGTAGTAAGAAATGTTTGGCAACTGAGGTTATTTTTTTGCCCTTGCTCAGATCTCGTTTTGCTGTTTTGATGTTATAGCAGTGTTCCAAAATTCTTGTTTTTACCTCCCTAGTAGTCATGCCAACATAGAACATCTGGCATGAACAATGTAGTGCATAGACTACTCCAATTGTAGTGCATGAAAAATGGTAGGGTATTTTATGAATCCTACCAGTTTTATCAGTCAAAGTTTTGACTTTCCACACATATTGACATGCAGAGCATGTTCCACAAGGGTACATGCCTGGGTCCTTATGTTGTTTTTTTGTAGATCTCACAAAATGGCTAGATACCAATTTATCCCTTAAATTCTTTGGTCTCTTATATCCAAGTGATACTCTTTCTCCAATGAGAGGTTTGAGGGTCTCATCATTCTGTAGTATTTGCCAATGGTCATTTATGATTTTTGTCACATGTCTCATCTGTGGGTTATACGTAGTTATTAGCCTTGGGCAGGATTCAGCTTTTGTTCTTTCCTTGGGAACCAATAGTTCATCTCTGCAAACTTTTAGTGCCTTATACTTGGCTCTCTTTACAGACTTTTTGCTGTACCCTCGTGATATTAGCCTTTGCGATAGTGCCTCACTCTCTGTTATGTAGATATCTTTACTTGTACAGTTTCGGCGGAGCCTTAAAAATTCCCCATATGGGATCGCTTTAAGGGTGCTTGGTGAGTGAGCACTCGAGTAATGTAGGAGAGTATTCGTTGCTGTTTCCTTTCTATAGATTGTGGTGTTGATAATACCATCTATGTTTTTAAACAATTTCAAGTCTAAGAAGCATATCTCCTGCTGGCTCGCAGAATATGTCAATTTTATGTTTAATTCATTCTCATTGAGTTTAGACATAAAGAGTTGCAAATCATCAAATGTACCCTCCCAGATGGGAGCAGGAGATATGCTTCTTAGACTTGAAATTGTTTAAAAACATAGATGGTATTATCAACACCACAATCTATAGAAAGGAAACAGCAACGAATACTCTTCTACATTACTCGAGTGCTCACTCACCAAGCACCCTTAAAGCGATCCCATATGGGGAATTTTTAAGGCTCCGCCGAAACTGTACAAGTAAAGATATCTACATAACAGAGAGTGAGGCACTATCGCAAAGGCTAATATCACGAGGGTACAGCAAAAAGTCTGTAAAGAGAGCCAAGTATAAGGCACTAAAAGTTTGCAGAGATGAACTATTGGTTCCCAAGGAAAGAACAAAAGCTGAATCCTGCCCAAGGCTAATAACTACGTATAACCCACAGATGAGACATGTGACAAAAATCATAAATGACCATTGGCAAATACTACAGAATGATGAGACCCTCAAACCTCTCATTGGAGAAAGAGTATCACTTGGATATAAGAGACCAAAGAATTTAAGGGATAAATTGGTATCTAGCCATTTTGTGAGATCTACAAAAAAACAACATAAGGACCCAGGCATGTACCCTTGTGGAACATGCTCTGCATGTCAATATGTGTGGAAAGTCAAAACTTTGACTGATAAAACTGGTAGGATTCATAAAATACCCTACCATTTTTCATGCACTACAATTGGAGTAGTCTATGCACTACATTGTTCATGCCAGATGTTCTATGTTGGCATGACTACTAGGGAGGTAAAAACAAGAATTTTGGAACACTGCTATAACATCAAAACAGCAAAACGAGATCTGAGCAAGGGCAAAAAAATAACCTCAGTTGCCAAACATTTCTTACTACACCATGAGAGCTCTCCTAAAGATTTGAAATTCACAGTAATTCAAAAAGCATCACTTGGCATTAGAGGTGGTAACATAGAAAAAGTGCTGTTAAAAATGGAATGCAGGTGGATTTACTTATTGAACACTGTCAAACCAAGTGGGATGAATGACTACAATAATTATTTTGTCTATCTGTAAAATCTTTTGCAATAAGTTACTGTCAGACGTTACAGCTAATATAACCAGTCCAGTCCCAAGTGAATTATATCCAGTCCAATGTGGATCATGTCCAACATGGGATTAAGAGATTATTAGTTATGAAACACACAGATCTAAAGGTCGTAATGTAGCAAAAAATTCAACTTTCACCTTACTACACTTAGGATCGATATCAATATATACCTACCATTCACCTCACACACGTACCTCCAATCACTGGAATATAATAATAATAAAGTTTGATATCCCCTAAAACATTCATTCACATATACACTACCTTTATAATGTCATTTGTATAATTTATACACATTCATCACAATCTTATTTAAGCCACCTCCAATCACTGAAACATAATAATATGATTTGATATCCCTTAACACATTTACTTTTATAATGTCATTTTTATAATTTACACACATTCACCACAATCTTATTTAAGTGTTGTTATGTATTAGTTTCAAGAATTAATTGCACGCTAGGATTTGAGCACATAGATATATATTTTTTCTAAGTGGGCACACTCACTTACACTGGAATAGCTTCAGTAACGGTAGCACAATGAACCTCAGTATATATCTATTCAGATCTATACATTCCCTCACATATTATAATTGAGCTGTTTGCAGCTTGGTCCTAGGTGTCAGTAAAATATCTTTACATTCTTAATATTCCTAAAGATATGGATTCTGTACAATCTTAAATATTATTAGTACATAACATGCTTGTTCCATCATGCATAAAGAATCTGGCCACAGGATCATCTGGGATAACAGTGGAATTAATATAATTATTTCAACTTAGCATCCTAGGAACATCAGAATAACTACTTCAACCTCGCATTAAATATAAGTGAATAGTAATAGCTTATAAGTAAGCATATAGTTTTACAGCACACACCGATATTAACTGTGAGGACGGTGACCAGTAAAAATAAGTAGTTAGTATTAACACAGAATATTTATTCCTTGCATTGATATTGAAGTACGAATCCTAAAATTGTTATGCAAGAAATAAGAAGATAGTATTACTTATTGCGCAATTGAATTCTAACAAGAACAGTAAAAAAGCAGAAAACAAAAAAGATTTGACTATCGTGAATATAATCAAAAAACGTATTGTATAAATCCCGCAAAGTATAAATTGATCTACGAGTGTGTAATCAGAAGAGCAATCCCAGGTATATACTTCACAATTGCCAATTTTTGGCGATAAGAATTGTATACCAACAGAGTTATAATCTAGCTACTGTGATGTTTACAATAACGCTTTTTTAGTTGATCATCCAATCACAGTTATTCGAATCAGCACACCCACTGTAGGCAAGACAAGCGTATTTGCTGATTGGTGTTGCCTTGGTAACCCATCAAGCACACATCCCCTTTTTTTCGCATGTCTCCTACGTAAAATACCTACCAAGATTGACAGGAGAATCAACCAAGCGTAAGGAGACAACTCCCAATCCGGTATCCAATCCGGTCTAAGTGGTGGGCATTAAGATTGAATATAGGACGCCGAGTAGCAGCGGCCCGCACCCCCTCTGAGGAAGCGTTCGTGAAACGCGCGTCAGGGGTCCGATAGGGGCAGCTTTGTCTCTCCTATCGTCCGTTTTTAACTTTGCTTACTCTTGTGACATATTATGTACCAAATAGTTAATACTATATCCTCATATCGTTTATTGCATATGTAAAAGTAAAACAGCCCTCGGATTGTAAGGGCTTAGTTAACTTTAAATCTTTTGGATTGAGGATATCTAATAGTGACATATTAACTTTAAGGCTATTATGCTAATCACAGAGTTCAAGTGGTTTTAATTCACAGCTTTTGCTACTTGTATGAGTGTGAGTTCCTTAGCCTAATAAACTATAATGTATGAATGAATGGGAACCAATTTTTCAACACTATTTCTTTTGGAAAACCTTATGATATCAGTAGATGTGATAGTGTTATTAGACACTAGTGGATTTACTCTCTCTTTATAACTTTGTTGTACTCTCAGTTACAACTAGTTTGTCTAGTTGTTGTTAGGAATCCTCTTAGATTGTTTTGAAACAGGAACAGTGAAATCTTGCAATATGTAATAGAAAAAAACAATATTTAAAGCAAAATTATCAAATTCCTTAAATGACAGTTTCAGGAATGCGAAAAGAATGCAAAATAATAAGCTTCTAGAAACCAGAAGCAATAAAAAAGTGAGGTTTAAATAATGTGAGGAAAAAAAGTGAAACAAAAAATATGCCCACATTTTTTGGCGCCAAATATGACGCCCACATTATTGAAATCGTTACATTCTTTGGATGTTGTTATAGCTTTGAAATATTATGTTGAAGCTACTAAATCTTTCCGAAAGACTTCTAGTCTATTTGTCATCTTTTCTGGTTCTAGAAAAGGCCAGAAAGCTTCTGCCATTTCTTTGGCATCCTGGTTGAAATCTTTAATTCATCTTGCCTATGTTAAATCGGGTAAGACTCCGCCTCAGAGGATTACAGCTCATTCTACTAGGTCAGTTTCTACTTCCTGGGCGTTTAGGAATGAAGCTTCAGTTGATCAATTTGCAAAGCAGCGACTTGGTCCTCTTTGCATACTTTTACTAAATTCTACCATTTTGATGTATTCTCTTCTTCTGAAGCAGTTTTTGGTAGAAAGGTACTTCAGGCAGTGGTTTCGGTTTGAATCTTCTGCTTATGTTTTTCATTAAACTTTATTTTGGGTGTGGATTATTTTCAGCAGGAATTGGCTGTCTTTTTTTTATCCCTCCCTCTCTAGTGACTCTTGTGTGGAAAGATCCACATCTTGGGTATTCATTATCCCATACGTCACTAGCTCATGGACTCTTGTTAATTACATGTAAGAACTTACCTGATAAATTCATTTCTTTCATATTAACAAGAGTCCATGAGGCCCACCCTTTTTTGTGGTGGTTATGATTTTTTTGTATAAAGCACAATTATTCCAATTCCTTATTTTATATGCTTCGCACTTTTTTTCTTATCACCCCACTTCTTGGCTATTCGTTAAACTGATTTGTGGGTGTGGTGAGGGGTGTATTTATAGGCATTTTAAGGTTTGGGAAACTTTGCCCCTCCTGGTAGGAATGTATATCCCATACGTCACTAGCTCATGGACTCTTGTTAATATGAAAGAAATGAATTTATCAGGTAAGTTCTTACATAAATTATGTTTTTTGCCCCGGCTCCATGTGGACTGTGGAGCACTTTATTGAGCACCCAGCACTTAGTGCCAACAAACCACCATTGTAGTGGCAGTACTCTTGGTGGGGAGGTCACTAACCCTAAACCCCCCATGATTAATTTACGGATGCACTTATTATTGGAAAATTCTGGCTATAACCTTTTTGATTATGGACTTTGATTTAAAGTATAGCACTGATTTTGTTTTTGATGCACCTCCCACCTGGTGGGAGTCAGGGAAGTTCATCCTGCATCCCAGCGAAGGAACACACCTTGTCGCCTTCAAGAGGCAGGTGGCAGTGGACCATAGAAGAGATCAGAGCCCTGGAGGATGGTGGCAGCACCTCCAGGGTGAAGATTCCAGTTCTCCATCGGATGCCTCGGCCGAAGATGGAGAAAAACATAATTTATGTAAGAACTTACCTGATAAATTCATTTCTTTCATATTGGCAAGAGTCCATGAGCTAGTGACGTATGGGATATACATTCCTACCAGGAGGGGCAAAGTTTCCCAAACCTCAAAATGCCTATAAATACACCCCTCACCACACCCACAAATCAGTTTAACGCATAGCCAAGAAGTGGGGTGATAAGAAAGGAGCAAAAGCATCAAACAAGGAATTGGAATAATTGTGCTTTATACAAAAAAATCATAACCACCACAAAAAAAGGGTGGGCCTCATGGACTCTTGCCAATATGAAAGAAATGAATTTATCAGGTAAGTTCTTACATAAATTATGTTTTCTTTCATGTAATTGGCAAGAGTCCATGAGCTAGTGATGTATGGGATAGCAGATACCCAAAATGTGGAACTTCCACGCAAGAGTCACTAGAGAGGGAGGGATAAAATAAAGACAGCCAATTCCGCTGAAAAAACAATCCACAACCCAAATCAAAAAGGTTTAATCTTATAATGAAAAAAACTGAAATTATAAGCAGAAGAATCAAACTGAAACAGCTGCCTGAAGTACTTTTCTACCAAAAACTGCTTCTGAGGAAGAAAAAACATCAAAATAGTAGAATTTAGTAAAAGTATGCAAAGAAGACCAAGTTGCTGCTTTGCAAATCTGATCAACAGAAGCTTCATTCTTAAAAGCCCAGGAAGTAGAAACTGACCTAGTAGAATGAGCCGTAATCCTCTGAGGAGGGGATTTACCCGACTCCACATAAGCATGATGAATCAAAAGCTTTAACCAAGACGCCAAAGAAATGGCAGAAGCCTTCTGACCTTTCTTAGAACCAGAAAAGATAACAAATAGACGAAGTCTTTCTAAAATCTTTAGTAGCTTCAACATAATATTTCAAAGCTCTTACTACATCCAAAGAATGTAAAGATCTCTCCAGAGAATTCTTAGGATTAGGACACAATGAAGGGACAACAATTTCTCTACTAATGTTATTAGAATTCACAACTTTAGGTAAAAATTTAAATGAAGTCCGCAAAACCGCCTTATCCTGATGAAAAATCAGAAAAGGAGACTCACAAGAAAGAGCAGATAACTCAGAAACTCTTCTAGCAGAAGAGATGGCCAAAAGGAACAAGACTTTCCAATAAAGTAATTTAATGTCCAGAGAATGCATAGGCTCAAACGGAGGAGCCTGTAAAGCCCTTAAAACCAAATTAAGACTCCAAGGAGGAGAGATTGACTTAATGACAGGCTTGATACGAATCAAAGCCTGTACAAAACAATAAATATCAGGAAGATTTGCAATTTTTCTGTGAAACAGAACAGAAAGAGCAGAGATTTGTCCTTTCAAGGAACTTGCAGACAAACCCTTATCCAAACCATCCTGAAGAAACTGTAAAATTCTAGGAATTCTAAAAGAATGCCAAGAGAATCTATGAGAAGAACACCAAGAAATGTAAGTCTTCAAACTCTGTAATAAATCTTTCTAGACACAGATTTACGAGCCTGTAACATAGTATTAATCACTGAGTCAGAGAAACCTCTATGACTAAGTATTAAGCGTTCAATCTCCATACCTTCAAATTTAACGATTTGAGATCCTGATGGAAAAAAAGGGCCTTGAGATAGAAGGTCTGGCCTTAACGGAAGTGTCCAAGCTTGGCAACTGGCCATCCGAACAAGATCCGCATACCAAAACCTGTGTGGCCATGCTGAAGCCACCAGCAGTACAAACGAACGCTCCATTAAGATTTTGGAAATCACTTTTGGAAGAAGAACTAGAGGCGGAAAAATATAAGCAGGTTGATCATTCCAAGGAAGTAACAACGCATCCACCGCTTCTGCCTGAGGATCCCTGGATCTGGACAGATACCTGGGAAGTTTCTTGTTTAGATGAGAAGCCATCAGATCTATTTCTGGAAGTCCCCAGATTTGAACAATCTGAAGAAATACCTCTGGGTGAAGAGACCATTCGCCCGGATGTAACGTCTGGCGACTGAGATAATCCGCTTCCCAATTGTCTATACCTGGGATGTGAACCGCAGAGATTAGACAGGAGCTGGATTCCGCCCATACAAGTATCCGAGATACTTCTTTCATAGCCTGAGGACTGTGAGTCCCACCTTGATGATTGACATACACCACGGTTGTGACATTGCCTGTCTGAAAGCAAATAAACGATTCTCTCTTCAGAAGAGGCCAGAACTGAAGAGCTCTGAAAATCGCACGGAGTTCCAAAATGTTGATTGGTAATTTCGCCTCCTGAGATTCCCAAACCCCCTGCACTGTCAGAGATCTCCATACAGCTCCCCAACCTGAAAGACTCGCATCTGTTGAGATCACAGTCCAGGTTGGGCGAACAAAGGAGGCCCCTTGAACTAAACGATGGTGATCCAACCACCAAGTCAGAGAAGATCGAACATTGGGATTTAAGGATATTAATTGTGATATCTTTGTATAATCCCTGCACCATTGGTTCAGCATACAAAACTGGAGAGGTCTCATGTGAAAACGAGCAAAGGGGATCGCGTCCGATGCAGCAGTCATGAGACCTAGAATTTCCATGCACAAAGCTACCGAAGGGAATGATTGAGACTGAAGGTTTCGATAAGCTGAAACCAATTTCAGACGTCTCTTTTCTGTTAGAGACAAAGTCATGAACACTGAATCTATTTGGAAACCCAAAAAGGTTACCCTTGTCTGAGGAATCAAGGAACTCTTTGGTAAATTGATCCTCCAACCATGTCTTTGAAGAGACAACACAAGTTGATTCGTGTGAGATTCTGCAGAATGTAAAGACTGAGCAAGTACCAAGATATCGTCCAAATAAGGAAATACTGCAATACCCTGCTCTCTGATTACAGAGAGAAGGGCACCGAGAACCTTTGAAAAGATCCTTGGAGCTGTTGCTAGGCCAAAAGGAAGAGCAACAAACTGGTAATGCTTGTCTAGAAAAGAGAATCTCAGGAACTGATAGTGGTTCGGATGAATTGGAATATGAAGATATGCATCCTGTAAGTCTATTGTGGATATATAATGCCCTTGCTGAAGAAAAGGCAGAATAGTCCTTATAGTCACCATTTTGAATGTTGGTATCCTTACATAACGATTCAATATTTTTAGATCCAGAACTGGTCTGAAAGAATTCTCTTTCTTTGGTACAATGAACAGATTTGAATAAAACCCCAGGCCCCGTTCCAGAACTGGAACTGGCACAATTACCCCAGCTGACTCCAGGTCTGAAACACATTTCAGAAACGCCTGAGCCTTTACTGGGTTTACTGGAATGCGTGAGAGAAAAAATCTTCTCACAGGCGGTCTTACCTTGAAACCTATTCTGTACCCTTGAGAAACAATGTTCTGAATCCAAAGATTTTGAATCGTATTGATCCAAACATCTTTGAAAAACGTAACCTGCCCCCTACCAGCTGTGCTGGAATGAGGGCCGCACCTTCATGCGGACTTGGGAGCTGGTTTTGATTTTCTAAAAGGCTTGGATTTATTCCAGACTGGAGAAGGGTTCCAAACGGAAACTGTTCCTTTAGGGGAAGGGTCAGGCTTCTGTTCCTTATTCTGACGAAAGGAACGAAAACGATTAGCAGCCCTATATTTACCCTTAGAATTTTTATCCTGAGGCAAAAAGGCTCCTTTCCCCCCATTAACAGTTGAAATTATATAATCCAACTGAGAACCAAATAATTTATTACCTTAGAAAGAAAGAGAAAGCAACGTTGACTTAGAAGTCATATCTGTATTCCAAGATTTAAACCATAAAGCTCTTCTAGCTAAAATAGCTAAAGACATATACCTGACATCAATCCTAATGATATCAAAAATGGCATCACAAACAAAGTTATTAGCATGTTGAAGAAGTTTAACAATGCTATAAGCATTATGGTCTGACACTTGTTGCGCTAAAGCCTCTAACCAGAAGGGGACTAGTCCACATCTAAGCAGTATAGAACGGCTAGTAAGCCAAGTGTATGAATGCAAGGTGGACCGCCACACAAATGAAAATATTAAGCTAACTATAAATATAAAGCTAACGATAGTATATCTTACGATTATAGCAAGTTATGCAAATGAGATTTAACTAATAGTTGCTGACATAGTGCAGCTCTTTGGGCATTTGAGTATGAATGATGAATGAAATTATTAAATTAAAAGACCAATCGTACTAAAGCTCTAGCTAACAGCAGTACATTTGTTGATATCAGTGCAAGATATCCATAGCATTGAAATACTTGATATTGTTGGCACCAAGCACCAGGGAATATGCGCCAAATACCCTCAGAAAAACACAACCTAACAATCGGAATAATCCGAATATAAATTGATATTGTGTTAATCTGCACAACGCACAGTATAAATGACTGAGGGATAAACAACAAATACCTCCATGAAAACATAGACTAGTAATCTAGATACAATTCACACTGTGTGGACTTGTATAACGCTATGTCCTAATAGCAACATTCGTATTAACGTTGAAAATTACATACAGCCCTACAACAGCAGAATATTTATGCTAAATAACGAAAAATACATACCCAATATTATTAGGGCATACCTTTTAATTATGAAAATTCAATAGGTTATTATATTTACATTAAGAACTTAGCCAAATTAACCCTTTGAAAGGGGAGGTATATAACAAGCATACGATAGCAACTATATGTCCAGAAAGTGATAATGCAACAGTATCACAATAACTAGTGCTATACATTAATAAGTATCACTGCGTTAGCAGCATTAATATCAAAGAACCCTAAGCACATGCCCGAGAAGCATTTACAATTACATTTATAGGTACTACACTGTAAAATAAGTCTATTTTCAAAAGATTTTTGAGACTACGAATAACTATAATATTTGAACAAGATAATAGTACCACTATTTTCACAAGCATTATATATCACATATAGCAGCAGCTATAACCAGGAGACATCCAGGGAACCAGGAATACCCCTAACCATAAGCCTGAAGATAACTTTCCTTACAGATAGCTACGTTTAGCATTTCAATCCTCGTGATATTATCCTTTTCAACATTAAGTGTTTTTAATATATATATGTTTATGTTTGTTTTGTGGAATCTTTTTTAACAAATCTAATAAAGGTTATATTTTATTTTTACGGCACAGACCGTCCCCCCTTTTTGGCACTAAAGGTTCTAAATTTAAAGCCACATCACCATGAGATGTGAGTGCTAATAAGTGTACACGCTTCAATCTTTGTATTGAATCAACCCCTCTTAAGTACCCAGACTATTCCATTCCCTAGAAATTACTTCTGAAATAGCATCAGGAACTGGAAAAACTTCTGGAATAACTACATGAGGTTTAAAAACCGAATTTAAACACTTATTAGTTTTAATATCGACGACTAGACTCCTCCATATCTAATGCAATCAATACTTCTTTCAGTAAAGAACGAATAAACTCCATCTTAAACAAATATGAAGATTTATCAGTGTCAATATCTGAGGCAGAATCTTCTGAACCAGATAGATCCTCATCAGAGATAGATAAGTCAGAATTATGGCGGTCATTTAAAAATTCATCTGAAATATGAGAGGTTTTAAAAGACCTTTTACGTTTACTAGAAGGAGGTATAACAGACAGAGCCTTCCGAATAGAATTAGAAACAAATTCTTTTACATTAACAGGAACATCCTGAACATTAGATGTTGAAGGAACAACAACAGGTAATGGATTATTACTAATGTAAATATTATCCGCGTTTGATAGTTTATCATGACAACTAACACAAACTACAGCCGGAGGAACAGTTACCAAAAGTTTACAACAAATGCACTTAGCTTTGGTAGAACCAACATCAGGCAGCGTCTTTCCAGAAGTAGATTCTGATCCAGGGTCAGGTAGTGACATCTTGCAATATGTAATAGAAAAAACAACATATAAAGCAAAATTATCAAATTCCTTAAATGACCGTTTCAGGAATGGGAAAAAATGCAAAACAGAACAAGCCTCTAGAAACCAGAAGCAACTAAAAAGTGAAACTGAAATGTGAAAAAAACTGGCGCCAAGTATGACGCCCACATTTTTTGGCGCCAAAAAACGTCTGCAACAAACACGAGTCAAAAATGACGCAACTACGTGAAAAGTTCCGGCGTCAACTATGACGCCAGAAATGACGTCATTTTCTCGCCAAAAAAGTCTTGCGCCAAAAATGACACAATAAATTCTAGCATTTTCTGCACCCACGAGCCTAACAGCCCGCAATTTAGAAGAAAAAAGTCAATTGAAAATTTTAAGGTAAGAGAAATTTTTTTAATTCATATGCATTTTCCCAAAAAATGAAACTGACAGTCTGAAAGAAGGAACACTGATTGACCTGAATCATGGCAAATATAAGTTTAAAACATATATTTAGAACTTTACATATAAAGTGCCAAACCATAGCTTAGAGTGTCATAAATAAAATAAGACTTACTTACCCTAAGACACTCATCTACATATAGTAGATAGCCAAACCAGTACTGAAACGAGAATCAGTAGAGGTAATGGTATATAAGAGTATATCGTCGATCTGAAAAGGGAGGTAGGAGAAGAAATCTCTACGACCGATAACAGAGAACCTATGAAGTAGATCCCCTAGAGGAAGACCATGGTATTCAAATAGGCAATACTCTCTTCACATCCCTCTGACATTCACTGCACTCTGAGAGGAAAACCGGGCTTCAGCCAGCTGCGAAGCGCATATCAACGTAGAAATCTAGCACAAACTTACTTCACCATCTCCATGGGAGGCAAAGTTTGTAAAACTGAATTGTGGGTGTGGTGAGGGGTGTATTTATAGGCATTTTGAGGTTTGGGAAACTTTGCCCCTCCTGGTAGGACTGTATATCCCATACGTCACTAGCTCATGGACTCTTGCCAATTACATGAAAGAAAGAACTTCTTGTGTCTGCAGGACCTTCGGGCTGAGGCATCAAGAAGAAGTTAAAGGGGTCCCCAAGCCATCAAGGCGGAGGAACCGAAGAGACTAACAAGGTCCTTGCTCTCCCCAGAGCACCGGCACCAGAAAGCACAACCCCGGGCTTTCAAAAAAAAAAAGAAAAGAGCAAATATATTAAATTTTAAACAAAAAAGATTTGTCAATCTCTGATGTGGGACCCTCTGAATCAGAAGAACCTTCAGTTGAGGATATGTCAGTATGATGTCGGTCAGTACAAAATTCACTAGACTTAGGAATATGTTGCAAAACCCTTTTACGTTTATTTAAAGGCAGAATAGCAGACATAGCCTTCTCTAGGGCTGTAGCAAAAAATATTTAATTGCTGCAGGAATGCCTTCTGCATTAGACTGAGAGACAATAACAGTGAATGCATTTGTAATACATTTTCAAAACAAGAGCCACAAAATTGACAATAAACACACTTAGCTTTTGTAGAAACATGTTCAGGCAGCTCAGTTCCTATGGTAACTTCTGAGGCAGGTTCAGTTTGAGATATAGTTGCAAAAAAACAAAAAAATTATTATAGATGCAAGTTATATCTATGCTCCTATATATGGCAGGTTGAGTGGGAAACAGTGCTAAAATACAATAGAAAAGATAGCCATCGTTCTATAAAAAAAAAAAAACGCTGCACATATTCCTCTGAATTTTTAGAGAGCACAGAAAAAACCTGGGGACGGGAGCTTTATCAGAAACAAAAAGTGTTTTGGCGCCAAAAGAAATGGAGCAAATTGATGACATTTAAGCATGACGTAAATAGCGTTATCACGTGCACAAAATTAAACATTTGACTAAAAAAAACGGAGGTAAGTTTATATGGCCATTAAATATAAAATTTAGCCCTAAAACTCATACCTGATCCATAACATTACATGGAGCACTAAACAACTGACTAAGGGCATATACATAAACAATACATTACAACTTTAATTAAAAAGTGCCCAATCCATAGCTGTGTGTCTTTTAAAAAGATAAAATGTCATACTTACCATTTAAGTCACCCATCCACATATAGCAGACAGCCAAACCTGTAATGAAACATATCAGCAGAGGTAATGGTAGAGGAGTATAACGTAGATCTGTAAAGGGAGGCAGCAGCTGACTCCCTGAGACCGATTTACAGAGAGCCTGTATGTAAATATTTCCCAGATGTGAAAACATGGTAGTATCAAGCAGTACCCCCTTCACTTCCCTCAGACAAACACTGTACTTAGAGAGGAAACGGGCTTCAATATGCTTAGAAGCGCCTTTAACTGAAGAAATCAAGAACATCATGCTTCACCACCTCCTAAGGATGCAAAGTTTTAAAACTGTGGTATGAGTGAGGTGGGAGGCGTATTTATAGGCATTTGAGGTTTGGGAAACTTTGCCTCCTCCTGGTAGGAATGTATAGCCCATCAGTAACAAGCTCATGGACTCTCACCACCTATATTAAATATATATATATATATATATATATATATACACACACACACATACATATATATATATATATATACATACATACACTGGAGCCCTTTGCATTCAAACACCTAAAAACCATGAAAAATCATTTATTCAACATGAATATTTAATAATGTTTTTGTACTGTGTATTTACTGTAAATATTTTACATTAAAATGTTCTTTACAGCGAGATGAGTGCACTTTGTTCAAACACGATCGGGTTATCCACGAGCATAGGTGTTAGTTTTTTTTTTACTTTGCGGCTCAATTGAAGTCTATTGGAAGAGTGTGAGAAAGGAGGGTAGACCTTGCTCAATTCCGTTGTAGCTATTGTACTTTGAGCCAAAGAAGCACCTGTAGGAACAGGTGTAGGTAAGGTGTAGGAAGGGGAGTAATAACGGTCTATTGTCTGGTATAGGCTATATATCCACAGCCGTTGACAAAATATCCCAATACTTCCTAAGATCACCTAAAGTCTGTGTTCGAAAAAACTTTATACCAGATGTGGACCTAAAAGGTTGGGGAACCTAATCATCACAGCTGCTGCTTGTGGACATTTGGATTCTAACAAAATCAAAAGTGGCACCACCCGGTGTAAGTACTAAAATACACCATTCTTTTTAAACATCTTACCACCTGTAAAGGGACCTTCCTTTGTCTTTTTTGTCTCTAGACAATACTTGATCTGGATTCATTGGGACTTTGGAACAAACATCGTTTTGTCTAGCTCTATCAAGAGTTGTCATTTAAGATATGTGTTTTTCATGAAATATCAATTGTAAAGTGTGTTATATGAAATGTGTCTGTGTTTAAGGATTTTATTTGTTTAATTCTGGAATTTTATGTATTAAATTTGAACTCATTTGCTTTGACTCATTTTAGCAAATTGTGATTATTAGCATACACACATGATCTTTTCCATTTAATTATTGATACTACATTTTTACAGCCTATAGGGATAGATACTTGTCAGCAGTTTTTTCTTAGGTGGATTCAGTCACCTCCTATTTGTTAACTAGCGCTCCTTTTTTGTTGTTTGAATTTAAGAGCGTGTTATCACAATACTGATAATGTGAGTTTCTCTTTTCTTTCATGTAATTAGCAAGAGTCCATGAGCTAGTGACGTATGGGATATACATTCCTACCAGGAGGGGCAAAGTTTCCCAAACCTCAAAATGCCTATAAATACACCCCTCACCACACCCACAAATCAGTTTTACAAACTTTGCCTCCTGTTGAGGTGGTGAAGTAAGTTTGTGCTAGATTCTACGTTGATATGCGCTCCGCAGCAGGTTGGAGCCCGGTTTTCCTCTCAGCGTGCAGTGAATGTCAGAGGGATGTGAAGAGAGTATTGCCTATTTGAATTCAATGATCTCCTTCTACGGGGTCTATTTCATAGGTTCTCTGTTATTGGTCGTAGAGATTCATCTCTTACCTCCCTTTTCAGATCGACAATATACTCTTATATATACCATTACCTCTACTGATTCTTGTTTCAGTACTGGTTTGGCTTTCTACTACATGTAGATGAGTGTCCTGGGGTAAGTAAGTCTTATTTTCTGTGACACTCTAAGCTATGGTTGGGCACTTTTATATAAAGTTCTAAATATATGTGTTTAAACATTTATTTGCCTTGATTCAGGATGTTCAATGTTCCTTATTTTCAGACAGTCAGTTTCATATTTGGGATAATGCATATGAATAATTCAATTTTTTCTTACCTTAAAATTTGACTTTTTTTCCTGTGGGCTGTTAGGCTCGCGGGGGCTGAAAATGCTTCATTTTATTGCGTCATTCTTGGCGCGGACTTTCTTGGCGCAAAATTTTTTTTGTCATTTCCGGCGTCATACGTGTCGCTGGAAGTTGCGTCTTTTTTTTGTTGACGTTTTTGCGCCAAAAAATGTCGGCGTTACCGGATGTGGCACCATTTTTGGCGCCAAAAGTATTTAGGCGCCAAATAATGTGGGCGGCTTTTTGGCTCTAAAAAATTCGAGCGTCATTGTTGTCTCCACAATATTTAAGTCTCATTATTTATTGCTTCTGGTTGCTAGAAGCTTGTTCATTGGCATTTTTTTCCCATTCCTGAAACTGTCATTTAAGGAATTTGATCAATTTTGCTTTATATGTTGTTTTTTCTATTACATATTGCAAGATGTCTCAAATGGACTCTGAATCAGAAGCCACTTTTGGAAAAACGCTTAACTGAGTTTCAGTTCTACCAAAGCTAAGTTCATTTATTTTAAATGTTATAAATGTTTATCTTTAGCTATGGTTTGTAATAAGATATTATGTTATACTTTTACATGCGGAATCCATTAGTATTTATGCTTTATATATTTTCTTTTCTTACAAGAAATATTTAGACTTATAAGAAATATTTTTCTGATTCTATGTTAAAGGCTTTGATTGACTTCGTGCCTTCTAATAAAATTTTTAGGTCTTTTTCACTTCTTTTTTAATTATTGAAGTTTCAAATGACCAACAACATACTGATTTATCCTTCTCTGATGATGTTTTTTTCAGAAATTTTCTTCATCAGATATTGACACTAACAAATCTACTTTTTTATTATTTTTCAATTATTAAAGTACATTTGCTCTTTGTTGAAAAGGTGTTGATTTTTTTGGATATTAAGGTATCTAGTTCTTTAAGACTAGCTGACATTATTTCTGCCTATTTATTTCTTTAGAGGTTTTCTTTCCAATTCCCTATTCTAGGGAATGGAATAGGCTGAGAATTTTCTTTTATTCCATCTTCAAAGGTTTTAAACTATATTCTTTGCCAGCAGTTAAATTCAATTTGGAGGGTTCTCCAATTTATTGGGGCTATCTCTAATTCTACTAATTATGCTATTGTTTCTATAGCAAAATAGTATTTATTTTCCTTTAGATAGTTGTATCTTATTTATGGAAAATTATTTAGTTTCAGGTACTTTTCTTGGTCCTGTGATTTATTTGGATATTGCAATTGCTTCATTTTCTATGTTTACTTTAAGATCAAGTATCAGATTATGATTTATTTTAGCATTGTTAAAGGGACAACATTTACTAGACTAGGTGCTGTTGCATTTGTCTTGTTGTTTTGCATTTATTGATTATGCAAGTCCACTGTATTGGCTGGTCCTTTAAACTGGACTATCATGCTAATAATTTCATTTGTGTCTTCATTTTATTGAATATTTTCGCAAATGAGGGTTAATCTATGTCTTTAGCTTTTTTAGCTAGAAGAATTTTGTGATTTTTAAAAAAAAAAAAACAACAACCCATATTTCCTTTGTTCTAAGATAATCAATTATTTGTTTTATAATTGGATTCAATTCTTAACTGTTACTCTGGGCTTCAAGGTTGAGTTCTAAGACTAAAACTTTAAGCTTATACTAGTTTGGTTGTTCTTATTAAGGAACAAATTCCTGAGTTCTTTCCCAAGTAACATGTCTATAATTGGAGTTCGAAATCAGCTCCCTAATTTTGCGATGTACGTGCCGTATTCCAGCTTGGCTGGTAAGGGGCAGGTTAAGGCTTCTTTGAAATTTATTTTGTCCAAAATTTCTTTGATTTTATTCCAGCAAGGCTAACACTTTCTTTAACTGTGTTTCTGTCCTATATATTTTGGGTACTGTTGAAGCATGGCTGGGCACCCATGAGGTTCAAGCGCTGCTCAGACCTGGAATCTTCTGGGGTATTTTTTCCAGTTTCTTTTGAGGAACCGGGTTTTGGAGTTTTATTCAAACTATTTTGCCTTTTTATGGTCTTTGATAGCATTATTTGTTTTCATTAGATACAATAAATGCATATTTTCATTTTTCTGTTTTCATTCAGATTATTTTCTGAGGATGCGGAATCTCATATGATTCACTTACTCTTCAGGACATAGTTAGAGGATCTTCTTTTCTAAAGCTCTTGATTCCTCACACAAGGGTCACCTTTTTTAGGTTTCCAGATAGTTTGTGTCACTGTCCTTGTCTCTATCAGACAAGGGATAATGTTATTGGGTTCCGTCTATCGGTACCTTTAGTCTCTATTATTTCCTTCAGTTGCTATATATGCATAGAAGTTTTAGGTCTTATGGCCACAGCATTGGATTCAATTCCCTTTGCTCCTTTTCTCTAGAAAGAACCTTTCCAGTCTTTTATAAGTGTTGTTTCTTCAAGAACATGGTTGGAGGATCAATTTACCAAAAAGTTCGTTTGATTCCTCAGACAAGGGTAACCTTTTTAGGTTTCCTGATGGATTCAGTGTTCTTGATTCTGTCTCTGACGGACAAGAGGCGTCTGAAATTGGTTTCAGCTTATCAAAACCTTCAGTCTCAATCATTTCCTTCGGTAGCCTTATGCATGGAAATTCTAGGTCTTATGACTGCTGCATTGGATGCGATTCCCTTTGCCCGTTTTCACATGCGACCTCTTCAGCTCTGTATGCTGAACCAGTGGTGCAGGGATTATACAAAAGATATCTCAATTAATATCTTTAAAACCGATTGTTCGACACTCTCTGACGTGGTGGACAGATCACCATCGTTTAGTTCAGGGGGCTTCTTTTTGTTCCTCCAACCTAGACTGTGATCTCAACAGATGCAAATCTGACAGGTTGGGGAGCTGTATGGGGGTTTCTGACAGCACAAGGGGTTTGGGAATCTCAGGAGGTGAGATTACCAATCAACATTTTTGGAACTCCGTGCAATTTTCAGAGCTCTTCAGTCGTGGCCTCTTCTAAAGAGAGAGTCGTTCATTTGTTTCTAGACGGACAATGTCACAACCGTGGCATATGTCAATCATCAAGGAGGAACTCACAGTCCTCTGGCTATGAAAGAAGTCTCTCGAATACTTGTATGGGCGGAATCCAGCTCCTGTCTAATTTCTGCGGTTCATATCCCAGGTATAGACAATTGGGAAGCGGATTATCTCAGTCGCCAAACACTACATCCGGGCGAATGGTTTCTTCACCCAGAGGTATTTCTTCAGATTGTTCAAATATGGGGACTTCCAGAAATAGATCTGATGGCTTCTCATCTAAACAAGAAGCTTCCCAGGGTTCTGTCCAGATCCAGGGATCCTCAGGCGGAAGCAGTGGATGCATTGTCACTTCCTTGGAAGTATCATCCTGCTTATATCTTTCCGCCTATAGTTCTTTTTCCAAGATTCTAAGGAACGTTCGTTTATTCTGCTGGTGGCTCCAGCATGGCCTCACAGGTTTTGGTATGCGGATCTTGTCCGGATGGCCACTTGCCAACCGTGGACTCTTCCGTTAAGACCAGACCTTCTATCGCAAGGTCCTTTTTTCCATCAGGTTCTCAAATCCTTAAATTTGAAGGTATGGAGATTGAACGCTTGATTCTCAATCATAGAGGTTTCTCTGACTCTGTGATTAATACTATGTTACAGGCTCGTAAAACTGTATCTAGGAAGATATATTATCGAGTCTGGAAGATTTTCATTTCTTGGTGTTTTTCTCATCATTTTTCTTGGCATTCTTTTAGAATTCCTAGAATTTTACAGTTTCTTCAGGATGGTTTGGATAAGGTTTGTCTGCAAGTTCCTTGAAAGGTCAAATCTCTGCTCTTTCTGTTCTTTTTTCAAAGAAAGATTGCTAGTCTTCCTGATATTCATTGTTTTGTACAAGCTTTGGCTCGTATAAAACCTGTTATTAAGTCAATCTCTCCTCCTTGGAGTTTGAATTTGGTTCTGGGGGCTCTTCAAGCTCCTCCGTTTGAACCTATGCATTCGCTGGACATTAAATTACTTTCTTGGAAAGTTTTGTTTCTTTTGGCCATCTCTTCTGCTAGAAGAGTTTCTGAATTATCTGCTCTTTCTTGTGAGTCTCCTTTTCTGATTTTTCATCAGGATAAGGCGGTGTTGCGAACTTCTTTTAAATTTTTACCTAAGGTTGTGAATTCTAACAACATTAGTAGAGAAATTGTGGTTCCTTCATTGTGTCCTAATCCTAAGAATTCTAAGGAAAACTCGTTGCATTCTTTGGATGTAGTTAGAGCTTTGAAATATTATGTTGAAGCTACTAAGGATTTCCGAAAGACTTCTAGTCTATTTGTTATCTTTTCCGGTTCTAGGAAAGGTCAGAAGGCTTCTGCCTTTTCTTTGGCATCTTGGTTAAAATCTTTGTTTCATCATGCCTATGTCGATTCGGGTAAAACTCCGCCTCAAAGGATTACAGCTCATTCTACTAGGTCAGTTTCTACTTCCTGGGCGTATAGGAATGAAGCTTCAGTTGATCAGATTTGCAAAGCAGCCACTTGGTCTTCTTTGCATACTTTTACTAAATTCTACCATTTTGATGTGTTTCTTCTTCTGAAGCAGTTTTTGGTAGAAAAGTACTTCAGGCAGCTGTTTCAGTTTGATTCTTCTGCTTATAATTTCAGTTTTTTTCATTATAAGATTTAAACTTTGTTTTGGGTGTGGATTATTTTCAGCGGAATTGGCTGTCTTTATTTTATCCCTCCCTCTCTAGTGACTCTTGCGTGGAAGATCCACATCTTGGGTAGTCATTATCCCATACGTCACTAGCTCATGGACTCTTGCTAATTACATGAAAGAAAACATAATTTATGTAAGAACTTACCTGATAAATTCATTTCTTTCATATTAGCAAGAGTCCATGAGGCCCACCCTTTTGTGGTGGTTATGATTTTTTTGTATAAAGCACAATTATTCCAATTCCTTATTTTTTATGCTTTCGCACTTTTTTCTTATCACCCCACTTCTTGGCTATACGTTAAACTGATTTGTGGGTGTGGTGAGGGGTGTATTTATAGGCATTTTGAGGTTTGGGAAACTTTGCCCCTCCTGGTAGGAATGTATATCCCATACGTCACTAGCTCATGGACTCTTGCTAATATGAAAGAAATGAATTTATCAGGTAAGTTCTTACATAAATTATGTTTTTACACTCAGTCAGGTTTCGCTTGGCAAACTTTTTACTTTCAACTTGTAATACACAAGTCATACAACATGCACTTAAAGTTAACTTCAAACGAAGTTAACACTTGAGTGGTAATTTCTCGTAATCTAGCCCTATATTAGTTAACCTTTTAAAATTAACAAAAAAGGAAAATAATTTGGTGTTTTTCTACAGAAATTAGCTATTGGATATATATATATGTATTCAGCACAATGCAGTTAATGCAGCCATGGGGTCTTAATCCAGACAAGGGCTTTTGGAAGCCTCTTGCACTTTTTTTTATGTTTTCAAAGAGCTTTATTGATATAAAAAACAAAGTAACACTTGCAAAGTGTCAAAACATAACCTTCATGTAAGGTTGGAAGTATCACAGTAAAGTAACCGTACATTGCATACATACAATAAGGGGAGGAAAAAGGGAGGGGGGTGAAGGAGAGAGAAGAGGGGGAAGTGGGGAGGAGGGGGGGGGGAGGGAGGCCCTGGATTCTAATCCAAGAATAATAAAAAGATAGAGAGTTGGGTATGTTACATAGAGATAGAGGGTTGCCAGTTGGGCTGAAAGAGAGTCACCCAATCCTCCTAAATAAGTTAGTGTAAATAAATTTCGTTTAGAGCGACGCAAATGTTCTTTTCCATTGAGTTAATCCAACAGAAGGGAGAAGCAATCAGCCAAGCTTAAACAGTCTCATGGGACAAAATACCAATGTGTAAGCAAATTGTAAAACATTTTGCATAATGTCGTACAGTGAATGGCTTTGGAGGTAAGGTCAAAGGCTTTAGACCAGATTTGTGGTGGGAATGTGGCATGTAATATATCCTATATCATTTCAGGAGATGTGCTGCCTTATCTAAGGGAAGCGCCCCTTCCATTATCAAGTAGTGCTGGGACATGGGCCTGTGTAGTCTTTTACCTCCCGGCCACCTGGCCTCCCAGGGGGTTAAGGGACGGGGAACTAACAGGGTAAACCCTCAAGCTCCGAGGATGCTCTTAAACCTAGTGAATTCAAAATATAGTCTGGAGGGGATAGGAGATGGGTGTGGAGTGACCCCCAGGGTAGTGTCTAAGTTTGTCCCAGGTAAGTAAGCACTCCAGGATTACTTTGTTATTGATGTTTAACTGTCGGCGGCAGTGGGGGGGATCCAAACCAGGTCCCAAAGGTGAACATGGTTGGGAAGAGACGCCTGCTCCAGAGTACTCTATTTACTAGTGGTTTAGTAATTCCCCATTATTATATGGGTTATCATTGCAGCTTCGTAATATCTAACAATTGAGGGTGAGGCAATACCCCCGCACGATTTAGGGAATTGCATAACTTTATGAGCCACTCTGGCTGGTTTCCCACGCCAAATGTATCTAGTGAACCAGCTTTGAAATTGTATTAACAAGTGTCTAGGGAGGCGGACAGGAAGGCACCTAAACAGGTACATTAATTTTGGAAGGATTGACATTTTAAGAGCAGTATTCCTGCCCAACCATGATAAGGCCTGAAGGTTCCACTTGGGCACTAGGGACCGTAGCTCAGACAGTAATGGGTCGTAATTGTCGTGAATGAGTTGTGCTATTTGAGATGTAAATCCCTAAGTGCTTGATGTTGTCCTTTTTCCACTTAAAGTTATGTGTGTGTACTAAGTCTTGGACATAATCTGGGGGGATTCCTCAGGAGTACAATTCCATTTTCGAGGGGGTTAAATTTATAGTATGACATTTCCCCAAAAAGTTTCAAGAGGGACAGTATCTTTGGGTGAGGAGGAAAAAATCTAAATATCGTCCGCAAACAGCGCAATTTTATGAGAGGTAAAACAAATGCTATGAAATAAATACAGCAGTATAAAGTACAACTATCATAAGCATGTAACATTTAACAAAACACAGAGACCAACTTTAGTGGGTAGCGGATCAGCTTACCTAAAAGGCACAAGGTGAAGTAGTAGTAAGCGTTTAAACCCATAATTGATTAAGGGGCCGAGTCGTGTGGTGGGAGTTGGTGTTTTGTTTTTTTCGGCCTTTGCTCTTTGACCTGCCATTCTGGAGCAGAAGTTCTGAGCTTGGCCTGGGTAGGTGCTTGGATATTGCTTGCAGGTGGTCGTAGGCCCCAGGATTCCAAGAGAGAGAAGCCCTGACCTAGGCTGGTAACCATGTGGGTCTGGCTATCCTTTGTAACAACTATTCTGAATAGGAAACCTTATCTGTATTTAATATTTTCTCTCCTGAGAACTTCCGTGATCGGGGAGAACAATCTCCTTTGTTGGAGTGTATGCTGAGAGAGATCCTGAAGCAGTTGAATCTCCATAAACCTATGAAAGGCCGCTTGCAAGATGCAATCCTTAAAACTGTAACTGTGTAAACATACGACGTCCCTTGGTTTATCAGACGAGAGCGATCTGGGCCTGAGGGCCCAGTGGCACCTCTCCAGGGTGTTAGGTTGCATTTTGAAAGAACCTAATAGTTCCTTAAAAAGGTATGAAAGGAAGGCTTGTAGCTCAGAGAGCGATACAGTTTCGGGTATGCCTCTGAACCTAATATTGCTCCTGCGGGACCTGTCCTCAAGGTCAGCCAACTTAAATTCCAGTTGTACAATCTGGTCTGATAAGGCTTCAGAATATGAAAAGATTTGTGTAGTCAGTGGCCAGATCATCATGTTTGCGTTCCAAGGTGTCAACTCGTTCGCCGATCTCGGAAATATCTTTACATAGTTCAGCTGAGCTGCTGTGTATCTCTTGTGTAATGGATAAGGTCTGGGCAGCCAGCATTTTCTGCATGGTAGACTCCGTGATATATCTAGGAGAGGTCACGCTATAGTTGATACTAGACTGGGAGCCTTCATCATGCGAATCCTGATCCGCTTGACTGGACACTGACTTGGTAGACACTTGCTGGGCTAGTAAGGAGAAGTGGTCAGGGACTGTCTTCTTAAGCTTTATCTAAGATTTGGATTTTCTCCTGCAGGTATGAGGCATGTTGTTGCCAGATATTGGGCTTCAGCCGGTTGGAAATAGAAGCACACACCCCAGTTGATAAGCACTCTGTCAATCGAGATGAGCAGGACTTGTGAAGCAATCATATGGGCAAGTTACATGTCTAACAAGTAAAACAATAATTAATCCCTAGTGTACACATGCTGTTAAGATAGGGCTACCACTCTGACCTTCCCGCTATCCTGCTTACCAAATCAGGCGAGAGGGAAACCCTGCCAGGACTCCGAAAAAAAGGAGGGTCAATTAGCCTTTGAGATCCAGAGTGGAGGCAGGACAGTGCGGACACATATAATATATAGATGGGAGCACACAGCAACAAGCAAAAATATCACAGCCGTACCCTAGGCCCCAACCCTCACCTCGGGGGAAAAAGGAGGATACAACCCAAAGGAAGGGGAAAAGTAGAGGGGATATGACCCACCCAGACAAGCTGGGCGGGAGGGGGGAGGTGAGGGTAAGGTTTACAGGTATCCTAAGCAGGTAATAGAAAAGTAAAATAACCCTTCAGCTGAGCATTCAATACAAAACACATGAACAGCAACAGCTTAGTGATGCAAACAGTTAGGCAAAACACAGTATGGATGTCTACAGTACCCAGCAATAAAATTGAAGTAGCAGTCCCAGGTGAGTAGATCAGGAATGCCTTAGAAGGGATTATATAAGATGCACCTTGCAAAGAGTGAGCAGTTCCTGTGTTAGTTACTCAGGATGAATGGACATTGGGCTGATGTCCAGGGTCACCACCCCACAGCAATTGTGCAGGGCAAAAAACTATGAGCACTAGTTCTATAAAGTCAACCAAAAGTTGAGGGCTAGATCCGGAGTGTAAGCAGAAGATAGGGCGCAAAGGCTATGTCTCCTGCAAATTAGAAGCCTAGTCTTGGAAGCCCCAACCATAATGGGCCCAGGTAAACGGTACTCTTAAAGAGTGTATCCTCAGTAAGTCTTGTAGTCCCAATAATACATAAAGCCCCTTAGGATACAAAACTGGGATGGCGGGTTTATGGGCTAAACGGTGGAAAGTAGGCTGATATGGGTTATGGCCTCAGGAGTAACCATGTACCTAATGGGGGAACTAAGGCTCAGCTAATCCTGTCTGGTGGTGAACAGCCTCTTACCCCTGTGTGTAGTGACCTAGGTGTCCTCCGGTGTCCCTCAGCCAGCTCAAATTGAAGACCAGCAGTCAGAGATGACACGGCTAAAAAGCAAGCTGGTACACAAACAGAGGCCGGGTCGCAGAAGAAGTCTAGTTGCGGCCTAGCTGGCAGGCCTCCCATGTGGTAGCTAGCGTGTGTACCTAAACAGTGTGACCTGTACTGTAAAATGTAGGCCCAAACCAGCTCAGGGCCTCAGGAGCAACAGTGGGTGGAGATCCTCCATGGCCCACAGGAATCAGCATTGAGGAACGTACAGGGCCGCCTTAACAGTGAGTTCTCCAGCAGCTAGGCCCCAATCGACACGGGAACAAGTTGAGGAGAAGGGTGGGGCCGGAAAAAAGATGTGGCCGTTGGGGACTCCCCGTAGATGCCGGTTTCGCCTCCAGGATCACCGCCTAAGAAGAGGAGAGTACCGCAGGGAATACTCTCTCCAGCCCCGCCAGGCTCCGGTAGGTAACCCCAGGTGTCAGAATCAGAAACGGCATGCAGCCGGCCTCCCAGGCAGCCGTGGCATTGCTCCAGTAAGTGCGCACCCTGTAATTCAGGTAGGCAAACAAAAGGGCCCAGAAGTCAGGAAGGCCCTGGTTCCCCAGATCCAGAGGGGAGCCCCGACCCTCCGGAGCCTAGGGTAGGCACCACAGCACTTGGCAGCAGGAGATGAGCAGTCAGTCAGAGGCCGTTAGTGCGATCTTAGCCAGTAAGCCCAGGAATGTTCACAAAGAAGCCACAAAACCCGGGTTAGAAGTGTTCACCTACTGAAGTCTGTCCCATTGATTAAATGTGGAAAGATCCCTGAGTTCTGGCCAAAAAACAACTTATTTAAGAGCCGTAGCAGAGAGCTCATGAAAAACACATCTGCTCGGTTTGGCTAGTAACTCCGCCCCCTCTTGCACTTTTGATGTTAACATAGGGGCTCCCTTCCATGAATCTCTACTTAAATAAATTTGCATTTTATTTACACTTGGAAATTAAAATGTATATAGGGACATCAGATCCCCCAGGGATGACAAACACACTGGGTTACATTAAAGGGACGGTAAACATTAATCAAATGTGATATATGTAATATTTGCTATTAAAAAATGTGTGTACTTTTTTTTTAAATTTTTTATTTATCAGTAAAAGGGTTTAATCCGTGCCTAATGCTTCAATTACAATGTTATGCTGGCCCACTGGGATGAACTCTTTTTTTTATGACAATTCCAATGAACATTCAATCAGTGAGTGTGTTATATGACACATTTGAAGTCCTGCCCTTTGAAAGTCCTTAGGAAGCCTAGGTAGAGAATGGGTGAGACTGTTCAAAGCCCAGCCAAAAGAGGAAATTAAAGAGGTGAAGGAACAGAAGTTACCACGTAGGATTATACATCTTTTATCATAATATATATATATATATATATATATATATATATATATATATATATATATATATATATATACACACAGACACACACACACTTTATAAAAAAATAATTATGCAGCTTTGCTTATACACTAAAATATTTTCCTTGTAACATTCTTAAAGTCTGACATTTACCATTGATTTAAAACCACTTGAGATGCAGTAGAGGGCTTAAACAGCTCTTGATGTGCACCCCCCCCCCCCCAGGGGACAACATGTAGTTATCATCAGCACTCTACACATTGTGTGAATTATGACTCCAAGTTAGCCTATGCACTTAAGAGTTTAAGCTCTAATTTCCTTGATTTCTTTTAATATGAGGTTTCTGATAATTATTAAGATTTGTTTTCTGAGCAAAACATTTGACACATTCGGAACATGGAAATCCTCTTTACCGTGTATGAATTTTGTGATGCCTAATAAGACTTGATTTCTCAGTAAAACATTTCCCACATTCAGAACATGTAAACGCTTTCTCTCCTGTATGAATATTGTGATGTCTAAAAAGTACTGATTTTTGAGTAAAACATTTTCCACATTCAGAACATGAAAAAGCTTTCTCTCCTGTATGGATTTTCTGGTGTATCATAAGAGTTGATTTGTGAGTAAAATATTTCCCACATTCATAACATGGAAACAATTTCTCTCCAGTATGGATTTTTTGATGTCTAAAAAGAGTACATTTCCGTGCAAAACATTTCCCACAATCAGAACACGAAAATCCCTTTTCCCCTGTATGAATTTGCTGATGCTTAATCAGAGTTGATTTATCAGTAAAACATTTCCCACATTCAGAACATGAAAACGATTTCTCTCCTGTATGGATTTTATGATGTTTAATAAGAGTTGATTTGTGGGTAAAACATTTCCCGCAATCAGAACAGGAAAATCGTCTCTCTCCTGTATGGATTCTCTGATGTCTAATAAGAGTTGATTTCTGAGCAAAACATTTCCCGCAATCAGAACAGGAAAACCCTCTCTCTCCTGTATGAATTTTCTGATGCTTAATTAGAGTTGATTTCTCAGTAAAACATTTATCACATTCAGAACATGAAAATGCTTTCTCTCCTGTATGAATTTTATGATGTGTAATAAGTGTTGATTTGTCAGTAAAACATTTCCCGCAATCATAACACAAAAATGCTTTCTCTCCTGTATGGGTTTTCTGATGTCTAATAAGAGTTGATTTCTGAGCAAAACATTTTCCGCAATCAGAACACGAAAATCCTCTCTCTCCTGTATGGATTTTCTGATGTCTAACAAGTGTTGATTTCAGGATGAAACATTTTCCACATTCAGAACATGAAAATGCTTTCTCTCCAGTATGAATGTTCATATGGTAAGTAAGATATGATTTAGTGGAAAAAGATTTCCCACATTCAGAGCAAACATTTTCCACGTGGCCTCTTTGATTTTGCAGAAAATTGAAAGAAGTATCTGTACTTTGAACATGACTAGGATTGTTGCAGTTTGTAAATTCACCTATTGAAAAAAAAAATACAATAGGAGTAATGTTAGTTATTAATCACATTATTATATTTTGAGGACATTTTAACTGTTCTGAATGAGTTTTTACCACAAGAGTATGTTGCAAGTTATGAACCCTACATCTTTCCCTAGCTTCTAAAGCTTAAGTTTACTGAATATAAAGGAAGAGATTTTATTTATTTTATAGCAAACACAAACAATAAAAAATCTTGTAACAAAACATTTTCAGAAGATCTCAGATCCATGTTGTACAGATGTAACAAAACACATAAGAATAACAATCTCTAACACAGCACCATCCTATTAAAGGGACATTAAACACCTCAAAATATTAATATAAATTGTTTAATTAAATGTAGTAAAACAACTTTGCAATATACTTTCATTGTTTATTTTGTAATTTAATTCTGAATATTGTGATCTTTACATTTCATGTTAAACACGGAAGTGCAGACACAGCTATATTCCACAGTCATTGGTTGCACACTCTAGAAAGCCATTTATAACCATTCCTAATTAGCCTCAGCAGAAAAGGTAACATAAGCAATGAATTATTTAGTGTTTAATGTCCCTTTAAAACAAATATCAACTAAAAACTATATAGCAATTAAGAAAAACACCTTTGTTTTCTTCTTAAACGGGGAGAGTCCACAGCTGCATTCATTACTTTTGGAAATTCAGAACCTGGCCACCAGGAGGAGGCAAAGACACCCTAGCCAAAGGCTTAAATACCTCCCCCACTTCCCTCATCCCCCAGTCATTCTTTGCCTTTCGTCACAGGAGGTTGGCAGAGAAGTGTCGGAAGATTAAAGTTAGTCTCTTATGGAGGGTAGTACTCTTCGGAATGGGACTGGAGTTTTAAGTAGTCCTGTCAGCCTCTCAGTGAGAGCTTGGATGAAAGTTAGAGTCCGGAGATGCAGGGAGAGTCTTTCTGCGAAACCATCCCGACTCATATTAACAGCTCCTTAGTAATCAGCGTTGACAAGTTTTGCTGCCTGCTTTGTTCGCTCAAGTCCATGTCAGAAGCAAAGCTATTATCTGTCACACTTGAAGGGCAATGTTCCTGATCCACAGCGTAGATTCCGGTAAGATCGTTTTTTACTTAAAGTGAAGGTCAAGTCCGGGTGACTCGCTCACACTGTCATGCTGTTTATTAGAAATCATGTTGACCTTCATTCATCATTTTGCATACATTTCACTCATACTGTCATCTTTTTTTTACCTTTTATTTACCCTCCGTTACACTAATTTTGTCTGCCCGCCATTTAAGTTACCTTGATTGACAGCAATCGAAAATCTAATTCTCCAATGTCTGTCCCCCCCCCCCCCCCCCGGGGGTTTCAGCCCCTTTCTCACCAAGTCACTACTAAGTGATGCGCATGCGTAACTTCCTCAACAGCGTCATATGTCGTCAGGCTAGTTCATGAGACGTGCAAAACGCATACAAAATTTAACGCATGTGCGATTCGGATGGACATATGCATTTTCAATGTTAATCTTGTGCACACGCTTAAGAACAGACGTAGAGAGCATGTGGGACCGCTCGCTACGTCACTTCTACTGAATAGGGAAGTGGTGGAGGGGAGGAGTCGGAATGCAAACGCCAAGTTTTAAAATACAGGTGGCCTTCGGTTTACGCCGGTTCAATTTGCGCCGTTTCAGAATAACAACCTTTTTTTTCAGCCATATGACTGCTATTGAAATGCATTGAAAAGCAGTGCACTAATTAAAATAGCCAGTAGGTGGAGCTGCCCGCTTGTGTTGCAGCAAAGTTATGCAAGTTTAACAGCCTGAAATGAATCTGTGTACACAGAGCAGACATTAGCTATTGAGCAACAAGCAGCCACTTCCCTATTATCTTCCTGTCCAGCTGCTTGAGGTGAGGGCTCCTAACTGCTTATTAATCACTGCAGATTGAAATGCATATAATAGGTGCAGACCCAATATTATCTAACATGCTAACAATGAAGAGAACTGTTTGCAGAAAAATGCAAGTAAAAAAACGTTTTTGTTCATTAAATTTAGTTTGATGATGATGCAGTCTGTTGTGTAATTATTTTATTAGGTGTTCATTAAACTTAGTTTGATTATATTTTCTGTGTTGTGTGATTATTTGATACTGTTTATAATGCTGTTTAGCATTTAAAGTCTTTATTTCAAAGCTTTAAAAACAATGTATTAGGTGTTACTTATGACAATTTTGAGAGGGGTCTGGAACCTAACTCCCTCACTTCCCATAGACTTAAATTATAAACTGGGTTTCAATTTTCAACGGTTTCTATTTACAACCATTCCTTCTGGAACCTAACCCCGGCGTAAACTGAGGGCTACCTGTATATAATTTTATATAAAAACGAATATGTAAAGTGAAAAACAAAGTTAGCGACTAGAATGGTGACAAGTGATTGAATACATTTTAGTATTCCATTAGCCGTAAATTGACCTTCACTTTAAGATGTGTGAAATGTAAAGAGTAGACTCCTTTATTTTATGGAATTGATGGTTAATATCTCCTGAGGGGGGTTATTGAACAGGGGGGACTTTAATCATGAAATATCAATTGCTGTGAGCAATTGAAAAGAATGTACTTACATAGCACTCAGCAGCACAGGTTGTATACTAGCTAGGTACCATAGGTAAAGAAGCCCATGAAAGGCAAGTTTAAAACTTAGCTTTTATTAACTCGATTAAAAAATAAATTCTAAAAAATATCAGCCAGTGTGACCGAGAACGAAGGTGATTTCAAGGGGGGGATATTACCTCCCAAATCACAATATGTATAATATAAATACCCCTGTATGGTCTCCTAAGGTAATACCCTTAATAGAAAGGGAGTAATGCAGATGTACCTCTTTATTCAGTTGGTTAGGGTGTGTGTCAATATCACAATAAGAATACCCCTACTGTTACTCTTAGTCTAAGTCAGGGGATATCAGAAGTAATGTCACACCTTCCGAAATAAATTATAAGGTGCAGTTGTCTATAGGAGATGTGAGCTTAAAAGAGTTTTTGGTAAAATTAAATCTGTTATTGAGTACCGGAATAGATAGGATACTCCTATTATTTACCTGTCAGTTAATGGTTACTAGTAAGATTCAACACCAATTGTCCTCTTATTTATCTTACATTACACAGTGTACTGGTATTGTTTGGATTCTTTTATGGATGGTACTAGGAATACAGTTACCAAACCACGTACTTATAATATCAGTTCAGCTTTTTATCATCCAATCAGATAATAAAGCTACTGAGGATGTGTTGATTCTAAAAGTACCCACGCTATTACAGCAAATTCACGTTGTATTGGGGTGAACTATCTGGAAAATCAAGTAATTCACAGGAATGGAATAATTATATGGCTCCAGGAAATAGTTATAATTTTTACCCTAATTGCATTTGTCTCCTCAATGTATTGGACACTGTTGTGATGTTTACCACTGTAAGGTCGATATGGATAGTGTGGCTAAGCCTAAATTATAATTAGATAGTCCTGGCTTGCCAATGTTTCCCTTATAAATGGGAAATAATCTTAACAGCCTCCAAAGCCAATATTCCTTGTGTTGTAATTGTCGGCTTAATAAATCCCTTATAGAAATACACAAAAATCGGTAACCCCGAAATTGATCTGTTAATGTATGGTTAACTATTGCAGTGTAATAATATTGAGGGATGCTTGGTGTGACATACTTGGGTGTAGTAAGACTTCAGAGACACTTGCACATTAAATGCATACCAATCTAAGTTGGTTTATTATTGGAGGGTGAAAATATGATTATCAGAGAAGCTGTTTGTATCAGGGGACCGCTATTCCATATATGACCAGTATTACCCTTATTCGGATCTAATTGGTTATATATACTGAGTTATTCGGTCTTACGCAATTCGTTGGTAATGTAAATGATACCCAGACTACTAAGTGCACAGGTTATCTCGAGTGTGTAATTCTACAGATATCTTGCACTTAGTGTCAAAAGACCATCCCGCGATTTGTGCTATTGCCACTGTTGGATTAATTATATTATTATTATAATTAGCACTGTAATATCGCTGGGAAAAAAAATAAATATTTATCATTGAATACTTCTAATTAATTCCCCAAACTCGTGGTTCCGTTATTACACTCTATTTGTAACTGACAGTGCAGCTGTCTAGTATGTATGAGAGGGAACTACTCTCCCCTCTTCTTATAATGAGATTTACAGTGTAAGCGGACCAGTATAAAAGTAAATATAAATGGGTTCCTACTGGTATATAGTTAGCGGTTTGTTATCCTGGCACCAGAGTGGGAAACTCTGTGACGGCTAAATCTATTATCATTGCTACCGCTGTGAGATAGTAGTTGTTAGGATACTTTGGTCAGGTAAATTATTTGGTTGTATTAAGCGTAAATATATTTCAACCAGGCACTCTCACATACATACAGGTTTAAATTAAATTCTAATAATACATTCGCTCAACAAGTCACACTGCTGGTTTGTTTAAAAGGGAGAGATAATCTCCCGTAGCCCTGACATGTTTCACCTAAACGGCTTTGTCAAAGGTGGGGCGCCCGCCATTCTTAGGGCTTTTTATTGGCCGGTCTCAGAGAGGCTTGTCCCTATTCTACTGATCTGATTGGTTCCTCCCTTCTTTCTTTCTATAGGTTACGAGGGGAGTGTATACCATCGTCATTGTCTAGTTTCAACCCACTTGATGACGACCATGTCTGTTATGTGATATGTGGTAACGTGGCTATAGCGGAACGGCCTTTTTTGTCAGGCTGCGCAGCCCTTGTGGCTTTGGCGTGTTTTTCGGTGGCCTGCACGGTGTACCTTGTGACCGGGCGTGGTCACGTTTCTAGTCACCATTTACGTATTCCTGACCACGTGGTGATGGAGAGAGTCTGTTTCGCTAGTTGTCTGGGTCATAGGAGGTAGTGAGTGCCCCAGCCATTAGAAGCGTAAGGTGCCATTTTATTTTGTTTTTCCTATCCATAATTTCTACCCTAGATATGGAGGACTCTGATTTTTTGGAGACGGATGTCTCTGATTCAGATTCTACTTCTTGTGAAGAGTATGAAATGGCCCGGGTAATCCATGCCCATCAGTTAAATTCTGCATGCCGCTTTAGAGTGCTCTTTTCTCCCGATCCAGGGAACTTATAGAGTCTGCCGAGCCATCCGCCCCTGGGGACCCCATATCGTGTGGCGAGTACCCTAGAACCTTCTTTGGCTACACAAGCAGGTGTCCCTAATGCCGTTACCCCTTCTCCAGAAGGCGGCTCGTTTCCTCCAGAGGTTACGGCACAGTTCCGCATGGCCATTTCTTTGGCATTGCCGCATTTACATCTTCTAGGGAGGGAGATGTTAGTGAGATTCTGTCTGTGCTCGATGAACCAGGGCTCGTCAGACGAGGGATCGTCTGGGTCAGATCAGCCCTCCGGGGAAGAGGTTGCCTCTGAGGCTTCAGGGTCCCAATCCTTGGGTCGTCAGTTCCCCCAGCGGAGGCAAGTCTTGCTTTTCGTTATAGACTGACACGCCTTCGTGTCCTGATGCGGCATGTTTTGGCAGTGCTTGAAGATCCCAGCCTGGAGGGGTTGAGGGGTCCTCGGCCTTCTGCTCCGGACGGCAAGCTGGGTTAGACATGGGGGGATGAAGTCAATCTCCTTATTGTCTCCAATTTATCTATTTCTTTGGGGTATCTGATTCCAGTTCTGAGCTTCAGGATAATGGGATCTCTGATGGGCTGGCCCTGTCAGTGTAACCATTTTTCTTGGGCGTTCACCTGTGAGTGCTGCCCCTCTTTTTCATTGATCCAGTTAGGATGTATTTGGTTTTTTTGGAAGCTCACGTTTGTTATATTTCCTCAGTTGGGAAACATTTCTTCTCTGGAATTCAATACTAGCGATTTTGTGGTCGCTTGAACACTTCTGCGGAAGTTGTAGGTTAAGTTATTTTTTACATAACTTTGTTTTATCGATCCCTTCTAGGATTTCGAAATATCTTTGACCCGGTTCAGTTCCGGAATGCCCTCTGTAGCAGGCTGGTCCTGGTCTGGCGCTGGTTTCTATTCCTTAACCCTTTGAGTGCTAAGCACTTTCCCATCTGGGTGTTTTTTATTTTTTAACAATTTTTTTTTTAACTTTTTTTTTATTTTTTTCAGACCCAAGACTTACACTGTTGGAAAGGTCAGGCTTCTAAGCAGCATGCCCCCTCCTCCTATACTTAACATTGTTAAGTATAAATAAAGTTGCGCGGTGACGTCATCATGTTATTGTGCTAGCGACGGCTCTGAGCCGTCGTTAGCACCAGAGTGGGAAACTCTGCGACGGCTCAGAGCCGTCGTTAGCACTCAAGGGGTTAAGGGTCTATACCATCCACGTGGTGCTGGGATATCTGGTTAACCTGGTTGGGTGGTGAGTTTTCTCTCAGACGAGAGGTTTATTATGCTTGGGTTCCTCCTTCAGCACAATATATTCCCTGTGAATAGAAATTGCCAGGGAGAGGAACTCCATGTGAGTTTAATTTTGTCTTTTAAGACTTTGCCCTTGACGGGACTCAGAGAGGAAGCCTTTTCGTTTGCTTCTTTTTGGTGGGGCATCAAGGGGTTTGTTCAGTCCTCTTGGTCCTGTTCCCGTTTGTCGGGTCTGGACGGATCCTGCTAAGAAGCACTCCGAAGGTCTTTGACCTTGGAGCTAATTCTCTCCGTTTCCATTTGGACTGGAAGTCTAGACACCTCCCTAACTTGGAGTACCAGGTTGGGGGGTTATCCCTCGTATGGCATTCCCTTTTGATCTACTCCTTTTGAGAATCTTGACCTTGGTACCTCTTCCATATGGTTGGTTGGCCATTGGGTTTGGAAGAACGGGCACTTTTGTCCGCATTTCTTCCTCATTCTGCTTCTTGTCTGTGTCTGCTCCTATGTTTTGGGGACTATAGAGAATGCGTAGAATTTTTGGTGGTCCTGGAGCTACCCTTTCTTTCATATCAGTTGATATGTGGTTCTTTGGGAAATCGATGTTCGCCATCCTGTTGTCCCTTGGTCCTAGTGGTTACCGGGAGGTGGACCTAGAAGGATCGTGTATGATTTTTGCAGCCTCTGTTGCAGAGGTGCTTTTTATTGGCAGCTTCTTGGCTGTTAATCTGAAGGGTATTGTCCCTCGAACTTTGGAGAAGCATCTTTTCTGTCTCTGGGATGCTTCGTGAATGTCCAGTGCCCTAGGGCCTTTGGATGTGCTGTGTTTCATCTTCTAGGTTCTCCGTATGAGGTAGTAATTCTATGGTTCCTATAGTCTGTGGCCGGCTCTGGTTTCCGGGTGCCAGGTTGTTTGGTCTTGGTCTAGTATATCTGGTCAGACCTCCTAGTTGGATCCTGAGTGATTCATCCCTCAAGGTTTTGAGTCATCCGCGTGCCCCTTAGGGCAGAGATTTGAGAAGGGCTTGATGGCTTGTAAGCTGCCTAGCAAGAGGGAGATTGATCTCTTATTACAGCCATTCCACTTTATAGGTGGGCTTGCTGGCTGTCTGTTTGGCTCCTGGACCGGCTGTTACAGCCGGAGGGTGCCATTTTGGTCAGTTCTGTTTTTGCCATCTGTTCGATGACATATGCTCCGTACCTGCGGGTGGGTGAGCAGGTGTCTTAATTTCCCTCACCCTAGGGGTAGCGGGATATACCATAGTGTCCGCCTAATGCTCGGAGGGGGGTTCCTCAACCTTGTGGTTCAATCATATTGTGGCAGATTCTGGTATTGTGTTCACACTGTTGTGTCAGTGATTGGTCTTCCTTCGTCTGGGAGCTTACCTTCCTGTAGGGAAGAAATCTGGGTCTGGGTTCTGGAGCCGAGATCGTACTATATTCTGTTCTGGCTTGGTGTTTTAGCATGCCAAGCATGTTACATATGGTCAGGGTTTGCCTACACTTTGTTACCGTTGACTCTTCTTGAGTTCTGGGTAGTACGGGGATTTATTTATTCCCCTATCTTCGGACATGCCAGGCATTTTGGTGCTGGGCCATTGTCTCGATGAACTAGCTCATGTAACCTAATGGTGGGTTTTTGGGGCTTTGCAACTTGAGTTGTTGGTTCGAATCCAGCTGTTGGGGCTGGTTTGACATTTCACGGCCTGAGGCCTATGGATCGGTTGAGCTTTGACTGTGTTCTTCACCAGATCTTGTGATCTTTCCATAGGTGGCAATTAGAGGAGTTTTTTACTCAGCATGTTTTTTCCTGCGTCCCTATTTTTGGAATGGGTTCTTGCATTTCTGTGGGAGTCTCCTGCTGCAGTTTCTAACTTGATAGGCTAGTGTTCGTGACTGATGTCTACTAGTCTTGTGTGGCAGAGTGGGAACCGGGAGCTCCATCTGGAGCACGATAAGTGCTTATACTGCTAATTGTTGGCAGTTCTGGGGAATAACTGTTTATTCCGCGATCGCTCTTTCATGAGTGCAGACTGCACTCTGTGTGAGTTAGGGGTTCTGCTCCGTCTTCGGGGTCGTCTTTGGATCGATTCTTGGTCCTTTGGACTTTATCCAGATTGGGGTAGGGGTCCATCCCTATATGAATTCTGGTAGGTTGTTGGAGTTTATCTCTATTCTTTTTTCTTTGTCTTACTGCAACCTATGGCCTAGATTTGGAGTTTGGCGGTAGCCGTGAAAACCAGCGTTAGAGGCTCCTAAGGCTGGTTTTAGACTACCACCGGTATTTGGAGTCATTCAAAAAAGGGTCTAACGCTCACTTTTCAGCCGCAACTTTTCCATACCGCAGATCCCCTTACGTCAATTGCGTATCCTATCTTTTCAATGGGATCTTTCTAACTCCGGTATTTAGAGTCGTGTCTGAAGTGAGCGTTAGAAATCTAACGACAAAACTCCAGCCGCAGCAAAAAGTCAGTAGTTAAGAGCTTTCTGGGCTAACGCCGGTTCATAAAGCTCTTAACTACTGTGCTCTAAAGTACACTAACACCCATAAACTACCTATGTACCCCTAAACCGAGGTCCCCCCACATCGCCGACACTCTATTACATTTTTTTAACCCCTAATCTGCCGACCGCCACCTACGTTATACTTATGTACCCCTAATCTGCTGCCCCTAACACCGCCGACCCCTATATTATATTTATTAACCCCTAACCTGCCCCCCACAACGTCGCAGCCAGCTACCTACAATAATTAACCCCTAATCTGCTGACCGCAAAGAGTCGCCACCTACATTATAGCTATGTACCCCTAATCTGCTGCCCCTAACACCGCCGACCCCTATATTATATTTATTAACCCCTAATCTGCCCCCCTCAACGTCGCCTCCACCTGCCTACACTTATTAACCCCTAATCTGCCGAGCGGACCGCACCGCTACTATAATAAAGTTATTAACCCCTAATCCGCCTCACTAACCCTATAATAAATAGTATTAACCCCTAATCTGCCCTCCCTAACATCGCCGACACCTAACTTCAATTATTAACCCCTAATCTGCCGACTGGAGCTCACCGCTATTCTAATAAATGTATTAACCCCTAAAGCTAAGTCTAACCCTAACACCCCCCTAACTTAAATATAATTTTAATCTAACGAAATTAATTAACTCTTCTTAAATAAATTATTCCTATTTAAAGCTAAATACTTACCTGTAAAATAAATCCTAATATAGCTACAATATAAATTATATTTATATTATAGCTATTTTAGGATTAATATTTATTTTACAGGTAACTTTGTATTTATTTTAACCAGGTACAATAGCTATTAAATAGTTAAGAACTATTTAATAGCTAAAATAGTTAAAATAATTACAAAATTACCTGTAAAATAAATCCTAACCTAAGTTACAATTAAACTTAACACTACACTATCAATAAATTAATTAAATACAATTCCTACAAATAAATACAATGAAATAAAATAACTAAAGTACAAAAAATAAAAAAGAACTAAGTTACAAAAAATAAAAAAATATTTACAAACATTAGAAAAATATTACAACAATTTTAAACTAATTACACCTACTCTAAGCCCCCTAATAAAATAACAAAGACCCCCAAAATAAAAAAATGCCCTACACTATTCTAAATTACTAAAGTTCAAAGCTCTTTTACCTTACCAGCCCTGAACAGGGCCCTTTGCGGGGCATGCCTCAAGAAATTCAGCTCTTTTGCCTGTAAAAAAAAACATACAATACCCCCCCAACATTACAACCCACCACCCACATACCCCTAATCTAACCCAAACCCCCCTTAAATAAACCTAACACTAAGCCCCTGAAGATCTCCCTACCTTGAGTCGTCTTCACCCAGCCGAGCCAAATTCTTCATCCAAGCGGAGCAAGAAGAGGTCCTCCATCCGGTAGAAGTCTTCATCCAAGCGGGGCAGAAGAGGTCTTCCATCCGATTGAAATCTTCATCCAAGCGGCATCTTCTATCGTCATCCATCCGGAGCGGAGCGGCAGCATCCTGAAGACCTCCGACGCGGAACATCCATCCTGGCCGACGACTGAACGACGAATGACTGTTCCTTTAAATGACGTCATCCAAGATGGCGTCCCTCGAATTCCGATTGGCTGATTGGCTGATAGAATCCTATCAGCCAATCGGAATTCGAGGGACGCCATCTTGGATGACGTCATTTAAAGGAACCGTCATTCGTTGTTCAGTCGTCGGCCAGGATGGATGTTCCGCGTCGGAGGTCTTCAGGATGCTGCCGCTCCGCTCCGGATGGATGACGATAGAAGATGCCTCTTGGATGAAGACTTCAATCGGATGGAAGACCTCTTCTGCCCCGCTTGGATGAAGACTTCTACCGGATGGAGGACCTCTTCTTGCTCTGATTGGATGAAGAATTTGGCTCGGCTGGGTGAAGACGACTCAAGGTAGGGAGATCTTCAAGGGCTTAGTGTTAGGTTTATTTAAGGGGGGTTTGGGTTAGATTAGGGGTATGTGGGTGGTGGGTTGTAATGTTGGGGGGGGTATTGTATGTTTTTTTTACAGGCAAAAGAGCTGAACTTCTTGGGGCATGCCCCGCAAAGGGCCCTGTTCAGGGCTGGTAAGGTAAAAGAGCTTTGAACTTTAGTAATTTAGAATAGGGTAGGGCATTTTTTTATTTTGGGGGGGCTTTGTTATTTTATTAGGGGGCTTAGAGTAGGTGTAATTAGTTTAAAATTGTTGTAATATATTTCTAATGTTTGTAAATATTTTTTTATTTTTTGTAACTTAGTTCTTTTTTATTTTTTGTACTTTAGTTAGTTTATTTCATTGTATTTATTTGTAGGAATTGTATTTAATGTATTTATTGATAGTGTAGTGTTAGGTTTAATTGTAGATAATTATAGGTATTTTATTTAATTTATTTATTGATAGTGTAGTGTTAGGTTTAATTGTAACTTAGGTTAGGATTTATTTTACAGGTAAATTCATAATTATTTTAACTATTTTAGCTATTAAATAGTTCTTAACTATTTAATAGCTATTGTACCTGGTTAAAATAAATACAAAGTTACCTGTAAAATAAATATTAATCCTAAAATAGCTATAATATCATTATAATTTATATTGTAGCTATATTAGGATTTATTTTACAGGTAAGTATTTAGCTTTAAATAGGAATAATTTATTTAATAAGAGTTAATTAATTTCGTTAGATTAAAATTATATTTAATTAGGGGGGTGTTAGGGTTAGACTTAGCTTTAGGGGTTAATACATTTATTAGAATAGCGGTGAGCTCCAGTCGGCAGATTAGGGGTTAATAATTGAAGTTAGGTGTCGGCGATGTTAGGGAGGGCAGATTAGGGGTTAATACTATTTATTATAGGGTTAGTGAGGCGGATTAGGGGTTAATAACTTTATAATAATAGCGGTGCGGTCCGCTCGGCAGATTAGGGGTTAATAAGTGTAGGCAGGTGGAGGCGACGTTGTGGGGGGCAGATTAGGGGTTAATAAATATAATATAGGGGTCGGCGGTGTTAGGGGCAGCAGATTAGGGGTACATAGGGATAATGTAAGTAGCAGCGGTTTACGGAGCGGCAGATTAGGGGTTAATAATAATATGCAGGGGTCAGCGATAGCGGGGGCGGCAGAATAGGGGTTAATAAGTGTAAGGTTAGGGGTGTTTAGACTCGGGGTACATGTTAGAGTGTTAGGTGCAGACGTAGGAAGTGTTTCCCAATAGGAAACAATGGGGCTGCGTTAGGAGCTGAACGCAGCTTTTTTGCAGGTGTTAGGTTTTTTTTCAGCTCAAACAGCCCCATTGTTTCCTATGGGGAATCATGCACGAGCACGTTTTTGAGGCTGGCCGCGTCCGTAAGCAACTCTGGTATCGAGAGTTGAAGTTGCGTTAAATATGCTCTACGCTCCTTTTTTGGAGCCTAACACAGCCATTCTGTGGACTCTCAATACCAGAGTTATTTTAAAGGTGCGGCCAGAAAAAAGCCAGCGTTAGCTACGCGGGTCGTTACCGACAAAACTCTAAATCTAGCCATATGGTTGCACTTGATTTTGCTAGGGTTTCCTTTTTTACCTTAGTTGCTTAGATTTTGAATCTCTTGTTGAATATTCTCTTTCATTTTCCCTTCTAGGAATATGTGGAATTCGTACAGGATTAGAGCCGGCGGGACTTGTCTCTTCGGGGGCTTTGTTCTCGGTTGACTCTAGTGCCTTTGAGCAGTCTCTATCTGGACCTTGCTGGATTTAACTGTTGGTCAGCTACTTAGTACTTTCAGTCTTTTTTGTTCTGCTCGGTACAGCAGTTTTTGTTTGGTTTGGGTATTTTCAGGCGGTGGTGCCCTTTGAATGGGCCACCTTGTCTACCCGCCATTTTTTTTGCATTCAGTGTCCTCTATAGCTTGGGTATTGTTTTCCCAAAATGAATAAATGCAGCTGTGGACTATCTCCATTTAAAAAGAAAAACATAAATTATGCTTACCTGATAATTTTCTTTTCTTCTGACGGGGAGAGTCCAGAGCTCCCCTCCAACGCTCTTTTATGGGGGCGGACATGTTATCTGGCACCTTTTTTTCACCTGATATTTCTCCTACTGTTCGTTGCTCCCTTGGCAGAATGACTGGGGGATGAGGGGAGTGGGGGGAGATATTTAAGCCTTTGGCTGGGGTGTCCTTGCCTCCTTCTGGTGGCCAGGTTCTGAATTACTAAAAGTAATGAATGCAGCTGTGGACTCTCTCCGTCAGAAGAAAATTATCAGGTAAGCATAATTTATGTTTTTGTAAATTGGCTAATATCTTAGTTTACTTAGGGCTAGATCACAAGTGGAGGGCTAAATTACTGTGCGCCCGCAAACTAGCAAATTTGCCTGTAAGCCAATACAAGTGGTAGCAATTAGTGCTCCAAAAATTAATTTTTCAAATGCCCCAATTGCCCCCAAACTTAAGTGTTAGTATTCTTTTTTTTTTTTTTTTTTTTTAAAAACCAAAGCATTAAAAAAAAAAAGTTGCACTTTGCAGTTTTGGGGGGTTAAAGTCTACGGTGTGTTAGAAAAAAAAATGGCACTGAAAGGTGCCTTTATATTGTGGTCTATAGGAGCTGTGTGTTCCCTGTAAATATATGTATATGCTAATATACAGATACACTCACTGGCCACTTTATTAGGTGCACCATGCTAGTACTGGGTCGGGCCCCCTTTTGCCTTCAGAACTGCCTTCATTGTTTTTGGCATAGATTCAACAAGGTGTTGGAAACATTCCCTAGACATTTTGGTCCATATTGACATGATAGCATCACGCAGTTGCTGCAGATATGTTGGCTGCACATCCCTGATGCGAATCTCCTGTTCCACAACATCCCAAAGGTGCTCTATTGGATTGAGATCTGGTGACTGTGGAGGCCATTGGAGTACAGTGAACTAATTGTCATGTTCAAGAAACCAGTTTGAGATGATTTGAGCTTTGTGACATGGTGCATTATCCTGCTGGAAGCAGCGATCAGAAGATAGGTGCACTGTAGTCATAAAGGGATGGACATAGTCAGCAATAATACTCATGTAGGCCGTGGCCTTTAAACAATGCTCAATTGGTACTAAGGGGCCAAATTCTGACCCTACCATCTGAATGTTCCATCTGAAATCGAGACTCATCAGACAAGGCAACGTTTTTCCAATCTTCAATTGTCCAATTTTTGGTGAGCCTGTGTGAATTGTAGACTCAGTTTCCTATTCTTAGCCGACAGGAGTTACTCTCGGTGTGGTCTTCTGCTGCTGTAGCCCATTTGATTTACTGTTGCCTTTCTATCATCACGAACCAGTCTGCCCATTCTCCTCTGACCTCTGACATCATCAAGGCATTTTCGTCAACACAACTGCCACTCACTGGATATTTTCTCTTTTTCTGACTATTCTCTGTAAACCCAAGAGATGGTTGTGTGTGAAAATCACAGTAGATCAGCAGTTTTTGAAATACTCAGACCAGCCCGTCTGGCACCAAAAACCAAGCTACATTAAAAGTCACTTAAATCCCCTTTCTTCCCCATTCTGATGCTCGGTTTGAACTTCAACAAGTCGTCTTCACCACGTCTAGATGCCTAAATGCATTGAGTTGCTGCCATTTAATTAGCTGATTAGCAATTTGTGTTACCAAGCAATTGAACAGGTGTACCTTATTAAGTGGCCGGTGAGTGTATATTTATGTGTTAATATGGGTTTATACATATTCATATATATTTTTAAGCTTTGCTGCCTATCGCTGCGCAACTTACCCCCTCACAGCATGAGAACTAGGCTCCCAATGTAGCCTATGGAAGGGCGCTCTCGTGAGCACAATGCTTCTGTGCAATGTGAACTCGAGGTCACGTTCGCATTGCACCTCACCTGTAATACCAGCGCACTTTTTGCACAAATATGAGCACAAATATCAATTTTGCGACAGCGATATTTAGCGCTCCACTTATAATCTGGCCCTAAATGTGTTTAAAATATAATCTTTGTTTTGTTTATTTTAAACCTTTAAAAAAACAACACCAGCATAACAAAAAGTTCTAAATCGTTCACTAACCATCTGGTGACATAGAATTATCTTAAATTACGAATTGTAATGGCACAGTTGGCAGGATCTGTTTTTGTCTATTTGCCATAATTTCTAACAAAATCTTAAAATCAGTATTCCCAATGAAATAGGCCTAGAAGACTCTAATTGCGTTGAATATTTATTTGGTTTGGATATTACAATAATATTTGCTGATTTGAAGTGTACGATTGCTACATTACCAAGAAAATGATCTTGAAAAGATCCACAAATGTTTGTATATATTGATGTACCAGAAAAATAACCTAATTGGCTGGAAGGTCATCTGGGCCTGCATCTTTCCTTAAAAATATTTATTAAATATGTTTATTGAGAATATTAAGATGGGTCTCTGATAGATGGGGCATATTTAAAAGGACATTAAACACTAAATAAATGGGAGATAGAATGATGCAATCAAAGAAAAGATTAGTCTGAGAATAACTATTGACAAAATAAGTAAAGTTTTAGTGTCTATAAAACAATGAGAGCTGCCATGTTGTAACTTAGGTTACCCTCTCTGCAGTGGCCAATTAGAGACCGTTAAACATAGGTCACTAGAGTGTGCAGCCAATGGCTGTGTGGAATAGAACAGTGTTCTGCACTTCCATCTCTAACAGGAACTGAAAAGTTCACAATTTCAGAATGGAATTACAAGAAAAGGGGACAAAATAAATAATGAAGGTATATTGCAGACTTTTTTTCAAAATATATGATTATTCATTTTCCATTACCATTTCAAAGTTTTAATGTACCTTTAATTGTTCCCAAAAATGATCTTTTGTAAAGAATAGATTGAGAATATTTTCCTAATCCAATAAAGGGAAATGAAAGTCAAAATTTTGCTTTCAAAATGAAATAAATAATGCAATTTTAAACATCTTTCAAATATACTTCTATTACAATATTCTTTCTCTTTACATACACCTAGATTTGGAGTTTTGTCGGTAAAGACCTGCGGTGCTAACAAGCCTTTTTTTTCCAGCGCACCCTTAAGACAACGCTGGTATTACGAGTTGTCTGAATGGCTGCGTTAGCCTCAGAAAAGTGAGCGTTGAGCAAATTTAGCTCCACTTCAACCCTCAATACCAACGTTGCTTACGGTAGCGGTAAGCTGGAAAAACGTGCTCGTGCACGATATCCCCATAGGAAACAATGGGGCTGAGTTGGCTGAAAAAAACCCTAATACCTGCAAAAAAGCAGCGTTCAGCTCCTAACGCAGCCCCATTGTTTCCTATGGGGAAACACTCTCTAAGTCTACACCTAACACCCTAACATGAACCCCGAGTCTAAACACCCCTAACCTTACACTTACTAACCCCTAATCTGCCGTCCCCGCTATCGCTGACACCTGCATTATATTATTAACCCCTAATCTGCCGCTCCGGACACCGCTGCAACCTACATTATAGCTATGAACCCCTAATCTGCTGCCCCTAACATCGCCGACACCTATATTATATTTATTACCCCCTAATCTGCCCCCCCCAACGTCGCTGCCACCTACCTAGACTTATCAACCCCTAATCTGCTGACCGGACATCGCCGCCACTGTAATAAATGTATTAACCCCTAAACCGCCGCACTCCCGCCTCGCAAACACTATAATAAATTTTATTAACCTCTAATCTGCCCTCCCTAACATCGCCGCCACCTACCTACAATTATTAACAACTAATCTGCCGCCCCCAACGTCGCCGCTACTATAATAAAGTTATTAACCCCTAAACCTAAGTCTAACCCTAACCCTAACACCCCCCCTAAATTAAATATAATTTAAATAAAACGAAATAAATTTACTATAATTAAATAAATTATTCCTAATTAAAAATAAATATTTACCTATAAAATAAACCCTAATATAGCTACAATATAACTAATAGTTTTAGGATTTATATTTATTTTACAGGCAACTTTGTATTTATTTTAACTAGATACAATAGCTATTAAATAGTTAACTATTTAATAGCTACCTAGTTAAAATAATTACAAAATTACCTGTAAAATAAATCCTAACCTAAGCTACAAATACACCTAACACTACACTATCAATAAATTAATTAAATAAATTAGCTACAATTATCTAAACTAAAATTCAATTAAATAAACTATAATACAAAAAACAAACAAACACTAAATTTACAGAAAATAAAAAAAAAATTACAAGAAGTTTAAACTAATTACACCTAATCTAACCCCCTAATCCTAAAATAGCTACAATGTAATTATTAGTTATATTGTAGCTATATTAGGGTTTATTTTATAGGTAAGTATTTAGTTTTAAATAGGAATAATTTATTTAATTATAGTAAATTTATTTCGTTTTATTTAAATTATATTTAACTTAGGGGGGTGTTAGGGTTAATAACTTTATTATAGTAGCGGCGACGTTGGGGCGGCAGATTAGGGGTTAATAATTGTAGGTAGGTGGCGGCAATGTTAGGGAGGGCAGATTAGGGGTTAATAAAATGTATTATATTGTTTGTGAGGCGGGAGTGCGGCGGTTTAGGGGTTAATACATTTATTATAGTGGCGGCGATGTCTGGTCGGCAGATTAGGGGTTAATAAGTATAGGTAGGTGGCGGCGAGGCTGGGGGCGGCAGATTAGGGGGTAATAAATATAATATAGGTGTTGAAGATGTTAGGGGCAGCAGATTAGGGGTTCATAGGGATAATGTAGGTGGCGGCGATGTCCGGTCGGAAGATTAGGGGTTAAAAAAAATTATTATAGGGTTTGCGATGTGGGGGGCCTCGGTTTAGGGGTTCATAGGTAGTTTATGGGTGTTAGTGTACTTTGTAGCACTGTAGTTAAGAGCTTTATGTTCCGGCGTGTAAGGATTCCACTCCACCTTTTGCTGCTAACCATCTTATCACATGGTTTCCCTGCCTTACCTGTATTTAAGGGATCACCTGAATGCAAACAGGTGCTTAGTTATTAAACCTAGTAGCTGCAGCTTGCTGGTTTGTTCTCTCCAGCTACTTAGTGATTTAAGCCTTTTCTGGATTATATATTACTACACTTGCTCTCTTTTCCTAAGGATTTACTTCAACTAAAGCTACATCTGTTTGCTAAGCAGGAGCTACGATATATGCTGAACTCATTATACTTCTTTCCTGAGCACCGGATTCAAAGAAACAGCTGTTGTGCAAGCCTGTTACGAGATCCGTGCTTACATCACGGCTACAAACTGTCAGCTCAAACATCGGAGTAAACCTCGGTACAACTTTCTTCTGGTTTTCCTACCTCTGCTACTGAGTATCTCCGGTATAGAGCAGTTCTCATAAGGACATCCACATTGGTGTTCATTACCCTACGACTCCGGATCAAGGCTGCATACAAACGGCAGTGTCTTGCAGGCTCCGCCTGCCGCCTCCGGCTAACTACAAACCGAAACCACATTCTGACTCGCAACTACAGACAGGGGCTGTGAAACAAAGTAGGAAGCTAAAGGAGTCTCAGAGCATTCCGGACAAGCTACTTTGTTGCAGATTATTTCTGCCTCCACAGCACATCAAGTGCGAAGTATATCTTAGATGCTGGGAGATTTGCCAGCTACGGTCACAAAGTATATTAACCCCTACTGGACTTAACTTATTCACTGCCTCCTAAGGTGTAGGGAGAATCTTTTCCTAAGTAATACAAAACTGTGCTAACACCAGTCAGTGCCATAATAACAGTTTTGGGAGTTCACAGTTAAGTCAGGATCTTTACTGTTACATACTAGCAGCATCCTAACTACAATTATAATTTCTTCACTAAAAGCAACCAGGTCTATGCTTATACAATAGCCCTTCTGCACTAGTGATACAAAACTTCATCTTCTGCATCTGCAGTTGTGATCCATCCTTCCAAATACTGGTGGTCTCTTACACGGCGTTAGCCCATAAAGCTCTTAACTACTGACTTTTTTTTGCGGTTGGAGTCTTGGCGGTAGAGGCTCTACCGCTCACTTTTTCCAAGACTCGTAATACCAGCGTTAGGCAAATCCCATAGAAAAGATAGGATACGCAATTGACGTAAGGGGATTTGCGGTAGCCTTGAGTCGCGGAAAGAAAGTGAGCAGTAGAACTTTTCCTGCCTGACTCGTAATATCAGCGTTAAATAAAAAGCAGCGTTAGGACCCCTTAACTTGGCTTTTTAAGGCTAACGCAGAACTCCAAATCTAGGCGATAATTTGTTAAAAATGATGCCTAGGTAGGCTGAGGAGCGGCAATACACTACTAGGAACTAGCTGCTGTTTGGTGGCTGCACATATGCCTTGTGTCATTGGCTCACCTGATATGTGCAGCTAGCTCTCAGTAGTATATTGCTGCTCCTTTAACAAAGAAGCCAAGATAATTAAGCACATTAAATAATAGAAGTAAATTGGAAAGTTTTTTTTAAATGTGTATGCAAATTCATGAAAGATAAAAAAAACATAATTTATGTAAGAACTTACCTGATAACTTCATTTCTTTCATATTGGCAAGAGTCCATGAGCTAGTGACATATGGGATATACAATCCTACCAGGAGGGGCAAAGTTTCCCAAACCTCAAAATGCCTATAAATACACCCCTCACCACACCTACAATTCAGTTTAACTAATAGCCAAGAAGTGGGGTGATAAAGAAAGGAGTAATAAAGCATCAACAAAGGAATTTGGAAATAATTGTGCTTTATACAAAAAAAATCATAACCACCATAAAAAGGGTGGGCCTCATGGACTCTTGCCAATATGAAAGAAATTAATTTATCAGGTAAGTTTTTACATAAATTATGTTTTCTTTCATGTAATTGGCAAGAGTCCATGAGATAGTGACATATGGGATAGCAATACCCAAGAAGTGGAACTCCACGCAAGAGTCACTAGAGAGGGAGGGATAAAAATAAAAACAGCCATTTTGTGAAAAAAAAAAAAAAATCCACAACCCAAATATAAGTTTATTCTCATAAATGAAAGGAACAACTTAAATCATAAGCAGTAGAATCAAACTGAAACAGCTGCCTGAAGAACTTTTCTACAAAAAACTGCTTCCGAAGAAGCAAATACATCAAAATGGTAGAATTTAGTAAATGTATGTAAAGAAGACCAAGTTGCTGCTTTGCAAATCTGATCAAATTCTTAAAAGCTCATGAAGTGGAAACTGATCTAGTAGAATGAGCTGTAATTCTCTGAGGCAGGACTTCGATTTCAAATAAGCGTGATGAGTCAAAAGCTTTAACCACAATGCCAAGAAACGGCAGAAGCCGTCTGACCTTTCCTGAAACCAGAAAAGATAACAAATAGACTAGAAGTCTTCCTGAAATCTTTAGAAGCTCCAACATATTTCAGAGCTTTCACCACATCCAGAGAATGTAAGGATTTCTCCAAAGAATTCTTAGGATTAGGACACAAGGAAAGGACAATAATTTATCTATCAATGTTGTTAGAATTCACAACCTTAGATAAGAATTTAAATGAAGTCCGCAAAACTGCCTTATCCTGATGAAAATCAGAAAGGAAATTCACAAGAGAGAGCAAATAATTCAGAAACTCTTCTAGCAGAAGAGATGGCCAAAAGAAACAACACTTTCCAAGAAAGTATTTAAATGTCCAAAGAATGCATAGGCTCAAATGGAGGAGCATGTAAAGCCTTTAAAACCAAATTAAGACTCCAAGAAGGAGAGAATGATTTAATGACAGGCTTGATACGAACCAAAGCCTGAACAAAACAGTGAATATCAAGAAGCTTAGCAATCTTTCTGTGAAATAAAACAGAAAGAGCAGAGAGAGCAGAAAAACCCTTATCCAAACTATCCTAAAGAAACTGTAAAATTCTAGGAATTCTAAAAGAATGCCAAGAGAATTTATGAGAGAAACACCATGAAATGTAAGTCTTCCAAACTCGATAATAAATCTTTCTAGAAACAGATTTACGAACTTGAAACATAGTATTAATCACAGAGTCAGAAAAACCTCTATGACTAAGCACTAAGCGTTCAATTTCCATACCTTCAGATTTAATGATTTGAAATCCTGATTGAAAAAACAGAAGGTCTGGCCTTAATGGAAGTGGCCAATGTTAGCAATTGGACATCCAAACAAGATCCGCATACCAAAACCTGTGAGGCCATGCTGGAGCCACCAGCAGCACAAACGATTGCTCCATGATGATTTTGGAGATCACTCTTGGAAGAAAAATTAAAGGCGTGAAAATATAAACAGGTTGATAACACCAAGGAAGTGTCAACGTATCCACTGTTTCCGCCTGAGGATCCCTGGACCTGGACAGGTACCTGGGAAGTTTCTTGTTTAGGTGAGAAGCCATCAGATCTATATCTGAAAGACCCCACATCTGAACAACCTGAGAAAACACATCTGGATGGAGGGACTACTCCCCCGAATGTAAAGTCTGACGGCTGAAATAGTCTGCTTCCCAATTGTCTATATCTGGGATATGAACCACAAAAATTAGACAGGAGCTGGAATCTGCCCAAGCAAGTATCCGGGATACTTCTTTCATAGCTTAAGGACTGTAAGTCTCATCCTGATGACATATGCCACAGTTGTGATATTGTCTGTCTGAAAACAAATGAACGGTTCTCTCTTCAACAGAGGCCAAATGTGAAGAGCCCTGAAAATCACACCAATATTGATTGGTAATCTCGATCTCTTGAGATTTCCAAACCCCTTGTGCTGTCAGAGATCCCCAAACAGCTCCCCAACCTGAAAGACTCGCATCTGTTGAGATTACAGTCCAGGTTGGCCGAACAAAAGAAGCCCCTTGAACCAAACGATGGTGATCTATCCACCATGTCAGAGAGTGTCGTACATTGGGATTCAAGGATATTAATTGTGATATCTTTGTATAATCCCTGCACCATTGATTCAGCATGCAAAGCTGTAGAGGTCTCATGTGAAAACGAGCAGTCATGAGACCTAAAACTTCCATGCACATAGCCACTGAAGGGAATGACTGAGACTGAAGGTGCCGGCATGCTGCGACCCATTTTAAACGTCTCTTGTCTGTTAGAGACAGAGTCATGGACACTGAATCTATCTGGAAGCCTAAAAAGGTGACCCTTTTCTGAGAAATCAAGAAACTTTTTGGTAAATTGATCCTCCAACCATGTTTCCGAAGAAACAACACTAGTTGATTTGTGTGAGATTCTGCAGTATGTAAAGACTGAGTTAGTACCAAGATATTGTCCAAATAAGGAAACACCGCAATACCCTGTTCTCTGATTACAGATAGTAGGGCACCCAGAACTTTTGAAAAGATTCTTGGAGCTGTTGCTAGGCCAAATGGAAGAGCAACAAATTGGTAATGCTTGTCTAGAAAAGAGAATCTCAGAAACTGATAGTGTTCTGGATGAATCGGAATATGAAGGTATGCATCCTGCAAGTCTATTGTGGACATATAATGTCCTTGCTGAACAAAAGGCAGAATAGTCCTTATAGTCACCATCTTGAAAATTGGTACTCTTACATAACTATTCAAAATTTTCAGATCCAGAACTGGTCTGAATAAATTTTCTCTCTTTTGTACAATGAATAGGTTTGAATAAAACCCCAAACCTTGTTCCTGAGGAGGAACTGGCATGATTACCCTTGAAGACTCCAGGTCTGAAACACACTTCAGAAAAGCCTGAGCTTTTACTGGATTTACAGGGATACGTGAGAGAAAAAATCTTCTCACAGGAGGTCTTACTTTGAATCCTATTCGATACCCTTGAGAGACAATGCTCTGAATCCAATGATTTTGGACAGATTTTATCCAAAGATCCTTGAAAAACCTTAATCTGCCCCCTACCAGCTGAGCTGGAATGAGGGCTGCACCTTCATGCGGACTTAGGGGCTGACTTTGGTTTCCTAAATGGCTTGGATTTATTTCAATTTGAGGAAGGCTTCCAATTGGAAGCAGATTCCTTGGGAGGAGGATTGAGTTTTTGTTCCTTATTTTGACGAAAGGAACGAAAACGGTTAGAAGCCTTAGATTTACCCTTAGGTTTTTTATCCTGAGGCAGAAAAACTCCTTTTCCTCCAGTGATAGTTGAAATAATAGAATCCAACTGAGAACCAAATAAATTATTACCTTGGAAAGAGAGAGATAGTAATCTAGATTTAGATGTCATATCAGCATTCCAAGATTTAAGCCACAAAGCTCTTCTAGCTAATACAGCTAAAGACATGGATCTAACATCAATTTTGATAATATCAAAAATGGCATCACAAATAAAATGATTAGCATGTTGCAGTAAGCGAGTAATGCTAGATATGTCAGGATCCAATTTTCGTTGCGCTAAATTCTCCAACCAAAAAGTTGAGGCAGCCGCAACATCAGCCAAAGAAATTGCAGGTCTGAGAAGATGACCTGAATATAAATAGGCCTTCCTTAGATAAGATTCAAGCTTCCTATCTAAAGGATCCTTAAAGGAAGTACTATCTTCCATAGGAATAGTGGTACGTTTAGCAAGAGTAGAAATAGCCCCATCAACATGGGGATTTTTTTTCCCAAAACTCTATAGATTTTGCTGGTAAAGGATACAATTTTTTTTAAACCTTGAAGAAGGAATAAAAGAAGTACCTGGCTTATTCCATTCCCTAGAAATCATATCAGAAATAGCCTCAGGAATAGGAAAAACCCCTGGGGAAACCACAGGAGGTTTAAAAACAGCATTTAAACGTTTATTAGACTGAACATCAATAGAACTGGTTACCTCAATATCCAAAGTAATTAACACTTCTTTTAATAAAGAATGCATATACTCTATTTTAAATAAATAAGTAGATTTGTCAGTGTCAATGTCTGAGGAAGGATCTTCTGTCTCAGATAGATCCTCATCAGAAGAGGATAAATTATTATGTTGTTGGTCATTTGAAATTTCATCAGCTAAATGGGAAGTTTTAAAAGACCTTTCACGTTTATTAGAAGGTGGAAATGCAGACAAAGCCTTCAGAATAGAATCAGAAACAATTTTTTTAAAATTTACAGGTATATCATGCACATTAGAAGTTGAAGGAACTGCAACTGGCAATGTACTATTACTGATGGAAACACTATCTGCATGTAAAAGTTTATCATGACAACTAATACAAATGACATTTGCTGAAATAATTTCTACACTTTTACAACAAATGCACTTAGTTTTGGTAGAACCGAAAAAAGCATAGGCCTCTGATAGAGAAAAAAAGCAAGAGGCAAACATCAATGGGGTATTGAAATAATGAAAAAAATTTGGCGCCAAGTATGACGCACAACGTAACAAACTTTTTTGGCACAAAAAATAACCGGAAATGACACACTCAATTCACTAATGACGCCGCCATGTGAAAGGTCTCGGCGTCACGTATGACGCCGGAAATGACGAAGTTGCGTCATAAATGTATTTTTTCGCACCAAAATTATTTTCGCGCCAAGAATGACGCAATAAAGTTTAGCATTTGACGCACCCGCGGGCCTAATACCCGCAATTGCAAGAAGTAGTCAATTGAAAAAAAGACTAAACCCCAGGTAAGAAATAAATTTCTTAAAATATTTAAATTCCCCAAATATGAAACTGACAGTCTGCTGAAGGAAATATATGAACCTGACTCATGGCAAATATAAGTACAATACATATAATTAGAACTTTATATAAATGCATAAAGTGCCAAACCATAGCTGAGGTGTCTTAAGTAATAGAAAACATACTTACCAAAAGACACCCATCCACATATAGCAGATAGCCAAACCAGTACTGAAACAGTTATTAGTAGAGGAATGGTAAATTGAGAGTATATCGTCGATCTGAAAAGGGAGGTAGGAGATGAATCTCTACGACCGATAACAGAGAACCTATGAAATAGACCCCCGTTAGGGAAATCATCGTATTCAATAGGTGATACTCCCTTCACGTCCCTCTGACATTCGCTGTACTCTGAGAGGAATCGGGCTTCAACAATGCTGAGAAGCGCATATCAACGTAGAAATCTTAGCACAAACTTACTTCACCACCTACATAGGAGGCAAAGTTTGTAAAACTGAATTGTGGGTGTGGTGAGGGGTGTATTTATAGGCATTTTGAGGTTTGGGAAAATTTGCCCCTCCTGGTAGGATTGTATATCCCATATGTCACTAGCTCATGGACTCTTGCCAATTACATGAAAGAAAAGTACACTAACACCCATAAACTACCTATTAACCCCTAAACTGAGGCCCTCCCGCATCGCAAACACTAAAATTAAATTTGTAACCCCTAATCTGCCGAACCAGACATCACAGCCACTATAATAAATATATTAACCCCTAAAACCGCCACACTCCCACCTCACAAACACTAGTTAAATATTATTAACCCCTAATCTGCCGTCCCTAACATCGCCGACACCTACCTACATTTATTAACCCCTAATCTGCCGCCCCTAACGTCGCCGCCACTATACTAAAGTTATTAACCTCTAAATCTAAGTCTAACCCTAACCCCCCCTAACGTAAATATAATTATAATAAATCTAAATAAAATTCCTTTCATTAACTAAATTATTCCTATTTAAAACTAAATACTTACCTATAAAATAAACCCTAAGATAGCTACAATATAACTAATAGTTACATTGTATCTAGCTTAGGGTTTATTTTTAATTCACAGGCAAGTTTGTATTTATTTTAACTAGGTACAATAGTTATTAAATAGTTATTAACTATTTAATAACTAACTAGCTAAAATAAATGCAAAAGTACCTGTAAAATAAAACCTAACCTAAGTTACAATTACACCTAAAACTACACTATAATTAAATTAATTCCCTACATTAAATACAATTAAATAAAACTATCTAAAGTACAAAAAAACACACTAAATTACAGAAAATAATAAACAAATTACAAGATTTTTAAACTAATTACACCTAATCTAATCCCCCTAACAAAATAAACCCCCCCCCAAAAAATAAAAAAAAGCCCTACCCTACACTAAATTACAAATAGCCCTTAAAAGGGCCTTCTCCCGGCTTCCTTGAGGACTTCGGCCCGGTTGGATGAAGACGTCTCCCGGTAAGGTGATCTTCAAGGGGTTAATGTTAGTTTTTTTAAGGGGGTATTGGGTGGGTTTTAGAGTAGGGTTGGTTGTGTGGGTGGTGGGTTTTAATGTTGGGGGGGGGATTTGTATTTTTTTTTTACAGGTAAAAGAACGGATTACTTTGGGGCAATGCCCCGCAAAAGGCCCTTTTAAGGGCTATTTGTAATTTAGTGTAGAGTAGGGTTTTTTTTTATTTTGGGGGGCTTTTTTATTTTGTTAGGGGGATTAGATTAGGTGTAATTAGTTTAAAAATCTTGTAATTTATTTATTATTTTTTGTAATTTAGTGTGGGGGGTTTTGTACTTAAGATAATTTTATTTAACCCCTTAACGACTGAGGACGTGCAGGGTACGTCCTCAGAAAAAAGGCAGTTAACGCCTGAGAACGTACCCTGCACGTCCTCAGTGTGGAAAGCAGCTGGAAGCGATCCTGCTCGCTTCCAGCTGCTTTCCGGTTATTGCAGTGATGCCTCGATATGGAGGCATCCTGCAATAACCTTTTTAAGCCATCCGGTGCAGAGAGAGCCACTCTGTGGCCCTCTCTGCACCGGAGATCGGTGGCTTGCTGCGTTGGTGGGTGGGAGCCGGACCGGGAGGCGGGTGGCGGCCATCGATGGCCCTCGTTATGTGAAGGGGGGCGGGATCGTGGGCGGGGGTGGCTGGGGGCGCGCGCGCGTGCACGAGGAGGGAGCGGGTGGGAACCGCTACACTACAGAAAATGCTGAAAATAAAAAGTCAAAAATGTAAAAAAAAAAAAAAAAAAAATACGATCAGCAAGGTGGTGGGGGTTTGTCTGTGGGGGGTGGGGGGGGGGTTGGGGAAGCTACACTACAGAAAAAAAAGATAAACAAAAAAGCACTTTTTATTGCAAACTGGGTACTGGCAGACAGCTGCCAGTACCCAAGATGGCCCCCAATAAGGCAGAGGGGAGGGTTAGAGAGCGGTTTTGGGGGGGATTTAAAACCCTTTTATTTTAGTACCGGCAGACTTTCTGCCAGTACTTAAGATGGCGGGGACAATTGTGGGGTGGAGGAGGGAAGGGAGCTGTTTGGGAGGGATCAGGGGGTGGGATGTGTCAGATGGGAGGCTGATCTCTACACTAAAGCTAAAATTAACCCTGCAAGCTCCCTACAAACTCCCTAATTAACCCCTTCACTGCTAGCCATAATACACGTGTGAGGCGCAGCAGGATTTAGCGGCCTTCTAATTACCAGAAAGCAACGCCAAAGTCATATATGTCTGCTATTTCTGAACAAAGGGGATCCCAGACAAGCATTTACAACCATTTGTGCCATAATTGCACAAGCTGTTTGTAAATGATTTCAGTGAGAAACCTAAAATTGTGAAAAATTTTACGTTTTTTTTAATTTGATCGCATTTGGCGGTGAAATGGTGGCATGAAATATACCAAAATGTGCCTAGATCAATACTTGGGGTTGTCTACTACACTACACTAAAGCTAAAATTAACCCTACAAGCTCCCTAAAAGCTCCCTAATTAACCCCTTAACTGCTGGGCATAATACACTTGTGGTGCGCAGTGGCATTTAGCGGCCTTCTAATTACCAAAAAGCGATGTCAAAGCCATATATGTCTGCTATTTCTGAACAAAGGGGATCCCAGAGAAGAATTTACAACCATTTATGCCATAATTGCACAAGTTGTTTGTAAATAATTTCAGTGAGAAACCGAAAGTCTGTGAAAAAATTTGTGAAAAAGTGAACGATTTTTTGTATTTGATCGCATTTGGCGGTGAAATGGTGGTATGAAATATACCAAAATTGGCCTAGATCAATACTTTGGGATGTCTACTAAAAAAAAATATATACATGTCAAGGGATATTCAGGGATTCCTGAAAGATATTAGTGTTCTAATGTAACTAGCGCTATTTTGGAAGAAAAATGGTTTGGAAATAGCAAAGTGCTACTTGTATTTATGGCCCTATAACTTGCAAAAAAAGCAAAGAACATGTAAACATTGGGTATTTCTAAACTCAGGACAAAATTTAGAAACTATTTAGCATGGGTGTTTTTTGGTGGTTTTAGATATGTAACAGATTTTGGGGGTCAAAGTTAGAAAAAGTGTGTTTTTTTTCCATTTTTCCTCATATTTTATCATTTTTTTTATTGTAAATTATATATGATGAAAATAATGGTATCTTTAGAAAGTCCATTTAATGGCGAGAAAAACGGTATATAATATGTGTGGGTACAGTAAATGAGTAAGATGAAAATTACAGCTAAATACAAACACCCCAAAAATGTAAAAATAGCCTTGGTCCCAAACGGACAGAAAATGGAAAAGTGCTGTGGTCATTAAGGGGTTAATTGTATTTAATTTAGGAAAATAATTTAATTATAGTGTAGTGTTAGGTGTTAGTGTAACTTAGGTTAGGTTTTATTTTACAGGTAAATTTGTATTTATTTTAGCTAGGTAGTTATTAAATAGTTAATAACTATTTACTAATTATTCTACCTAGTTAAAATAAATACAAACTTGCCTGTAAAATAAAAATAAACCCTAAGCTAGCTACAATGTAACTATTAGTTATATTGTAGCTAGCTTAGGGTTTATTTTACAGGTATTTAATTTTAAATAGGAATAATTTAGTTAATGATAGGAATATTTATTTAGATTTATTGTAATTATATTTAAGTTAGTGGGTTTAGGTTTAGGATTAAGTTTTACGGGTTAATACATTTAGTATAGTGGCGGTGACGGGGGCGGCAGATTAGGGGTTAATAAATGTAGGTAGGTGGCGGCGATGTTAGGGCTTGCAGATTAGGGGTTAATAATATTTAACTAATGTTTGTGATGCGGGAGTGCGGCGGTTTAGGGGTTAATATGTTTATTATAGTGGTGGCGAAGTTGGGGCGGCACATTAGGGGTTAATAAGTGTAGGTAGGTGGCGGCGACATTGGGGGCGACAGAGTAGGGTTTAATAAATATAATGTAGGTTTCTGCGATGTTGGGGGCAGCAGATTAGGGGTTGATAAGTATAATGTAGGTGGCGGCGGTGTCCGGAGTGGCAGATTATGGGTTAATAATTATAATGTAGGTGTCGGCGATGTCGGGGCGGCAGATTAGGGGTTAATAAGTGTAAGATTATGGGCGTTTAGACTCAGGGTTCATGTTAGGGTGTTAGGTGTAGACATAAAATGTATTTCCCCATAGGAATCGATGGGACTGCGTTAAGGAGTTTTAAGCTGCTTTTTTGCAGGCGTTAGACTTTTTTTCAGCAGGCTGTCCCCGTTGATTCCTATGGGGAAATCGTGCACGAGCACGTTACACCAGCTCACCGCTAACGTAAGCAGCGCTGGTATTGGAGTGCGGTAATGAGCAAAATTTTGTTCAACGCTCACTTCTTGTCTGGTTTGTAAAAACCCGTAATACCAGCGCTGTCTGTAAGTGAGCGGTGAGCATAAACTGCTCGTTAGCACCGCATAGCCTCTAACGCAAAACTTGTAATCTAGCTGAGAGTTTCTTAATTTATTTTGCCTTATGTAAATTACCAAAGTCATAAGGATATTACCTGAGATATTTGCACATTTTCTTAAATTTTCCTCCGCTTATTGTTATAAATTATTTTCTCTTTCCTTTTTAACCATTACATTATTTTCCCTATTTTTATAGTTTGGGTTATTAGAATATTTCAAAAAGATGCTTGAGAGTTTTTTAGTCCGTATTATATCATTTGCCGTCTGCTTTTGTCTAAATTATCAAATATGAGGTAATATTTGCATTTATAGGACCCCAGACCACTACCCAGCTTAATAGGCTGGTGTCCATGGAAATTACATAATATGACTGCCAAAAAAACCATCCCTTAAGCAATTGGAATAGGGGAAATCCACCAAGACAGAATTTGTGGGACTAATGGGTCTAGAAAAGGGGTCTCAAAGTCCCAGCCCGTGGGTCGTTTCCGGCCCATAGACCGGTTACATGTGACCTGCTGGACTGGCCCACCAGGATACTGGAAAATGTCCTAGTAGGCTGCGGCATATGAGCATGGTCAACCTCAACCTTAAGGTCGTTTCCTTTTTATTCAGACTTTTGTTGAAAAACGTCAATATATTAAATTAAAAGTATTCATTTGTGGTCCAATGAGGGGTTAAACCTGTTAAAAAAATGAATCCCTGGTGGTCTAGTGAAGGAGCAGTGTGCTCTGCACCTCTGTTGGATGCACCACGTTTAACTGCTCCTTCGTGGTGCTCAGCGTAAATCAGAACACAGTCTGCACTCTGACTTTCATTACTGAGCACCGTCCAGAAGGAGCAATTATTACGGTCTGCACCAGCCAGAGGCACATACCAATCGCTCCCCCACCATACTACCAGGAATTCATTTTTAACATTTTAACCCTTCAATCTGTTACACAGCCCTATTAAAGAAGTTAAAAGTTCATATTTATTGAAGCCTTAAAAACTTACAAGTCACAGGACATAATGGGAGGAGTGTAGGTTCAATCAGAACAGATCCTACATCATAGGACGCGTTTCACGCCGTTCTGGCCCTTTCTCAAAGATATTTACGGCATTATACTACTAAAAATGCTGATCAGTATGCAAAGTATGAGGCAGAAGAAAGGGATGGCTAGCCATGTAGTGAGTGAGCAAGTTGCAAAAGCAAGGAAGCCATCTACTGAAGGACAGTTTCATAAAGATTGCATGGTAAAGGTTTGCAAGAAAAACCTCAGCCATTTTCCAACATGCAAGTCCCTAATTGAAGAAAAGAGTGGAGAACTTTCTGTATTTAGTGTTGATAAATATGCTGCTGCCATTGAGATTCTCCAACAGGAATTTACTCACAATGCAACTTTCCTGATTTTTGCAGACCCCTTTAACAGTGCTCCAAATGTGCTGCAAATGGAACTTATAGAACTGCAATGCAGCACTGACCTCAAAGCCAAGTTCAGAGATGCACAGGGAAACAATTATAGGTCAGTTTTTGAAAGTTACCAGCTACCTTCCCAGGGAAGTCCAAACTATTCAAACAAGTTATGTGTTTACTTGGAAGTACATATCTGTGCAAAAAAATATTTTCGACTACGAACTTTAACAAATCTAGAATCAGGTTTAGGCTAACTGATACCCATCTCCAGGCTGTTACTAGGGTCTAAACTGCTAACTCACTTAAAGCAGACTTTGCTCATTTAACTCAGAACAAACACTGCAAAGTGTCTGGCACTAAGTTGTGAAGGATGGCAAGCACTAACTAGTACTGTATATAGTTAAATTTTGTTTTTGAAGTTTGAAATTTTGCAAGCAGTCCCCATGGGAGAAGATAAGTGTCCAGCGGCCCCCAGGTAATTTAAGTTTGAAAACCCTGGTGTAGATTAATTAATCTGATTCAAGTAGGAATGGTCTCCATACTACTGCCATAACCTGCATTTTTGCAGTGAGCGCAAAGGGAATCTTGCAAACTGAATAGAATCTGATGCTGCCACCATCAGACCCACTACCTCCATGCACTGGACTACAGAAACGTGCGATAGAAACTGTAGATTTAGACAAGCAGATTGCAGCTTGAGCTTGCAAAGATTTGTCAAAAACAGTCGCATGGAAATTGAGTCTATGATCACACCCAGAAAGAACACTTGTAAGTGAAGCCAACACTCTTTGCAACATTTACTTCCCAGTTATAACTGCGAAGAAACCAAAGCAGTTTCTCAGAATGAGCAGTCAATAAGAGTAAAGAGGGAGCATGAACCAAAGTATTGTCCAAGTATGGTGCCACCACTATTCCCTGTGCTTTTGACGACTTACAGAAGCACACACAGAACTTTTGTAAAAGTACTGCAAGCTGTAGCAAGACCACATAGAAAAGCTGCAAATTGATAATGTCTGTCCACGAAGGGAAAACAAAGAAATCAGCGATGATCCTTGAGATAGGGTTTCAAGTCTATTGTTGTCATGAACTAACCTTGGAGGACCCAAGAGAGAATATATCTGACAGTTTCTGTCTTGAAAGAAAGAACACTGAAGAATATTGTTCAAAAGATTCAAATCCAAAATGGGCCTGAAAATTCCTTCCATCTTTGGAACAAAAACAGATCAGAATAGAATAATTTTGCTTGTTCTAACATAAGAACAGAGACAATTACTTGCCTGGCTTAACCTGTCCCCTACAAACAATGACTCTGGATAGGGAGTCAAACCTTCATGCAGATTTAGTATTGGAAGTAGACCTCTTGATCCGCTTGGATGTATTCTAGACTGGATTAAGCTTCAATGTATATTTTGAGGGCTCATACTTCTGAGAATCCCGATTGACGAAAGGAGTTAAACTGGCTGTTGGATTTCCCCTATAGATCTCAAATTTTTATCTTTCAAACAAGGATTGGTACTTAATGAAAAAAATAAGCTTAGACTCAGGGCTAAAATAAAGCTAACAATATAATGCAGGCGGCCATCAGCAAAATAATTATACAATAAAGTAATGTGTAGGCACAAATAAAGAAAAAATCCACATACCTCAGTAACATGTCATAAGCTTCCTGGGCTGTTGCAGGCTTAATAGAAGAGGGCTTCATGCACAATATAAAACAGCATAGATGAGCAAAAACATAATTTATGCTTACCTGATAAATGTATTTCTCTTGTGGTGTATCCAGTCCACGGATCATCCATTGCTTGTGGGATATTCTCCTTCCCAACAGGAAGTTGCAAGAGGATCACCCACAGCAGAGCTGCTATATAGCTCCTCCCCGAACTGCCATATCCAGTCATTCGACCGAAACAAGCCGAGAAAGGAGAAACCATAGGGTGCAGTGGTGACTGTAGTTTAAATTAAAATTTAGACCTGCCTTAAAAAGACAGGGCGGGCCGTGGACTGGATACACCACAAGAGAAATAAATTTATCAGGTAAGCATAAATTATGTTTTCTCTTGTAAGGTGTATCCAGTCCACGGATCATCCATTACTTGTGGGATACCAATACCAAAGCTAAAGTACACGGATGAAGGGAGGGACAAGGCAGGCTTAAATGGAAGGAACCACTGCCTGTAGAACCTTTCTCCCAAAGATAGCCTCCGAAGAAGCAAAAGTATCAAATTTGTAAAATTTTGAAAAGGTATGAAGCGAAGACCAAGTCGCCGCCTTGCAAATCTGTTCAACAGAACCCTCATTTTTAAAGGCCCAGGTGGAAGCCACAGCTCTAGTAGAATGAGCTGTAATCCTTTCAGGGGGATGCTGTCCAGCAGTCTCATAGGCTAAGCGTATTACGCTCCGAAGACAAAAAGAAAGAGAGGTTGCCGAAGCTTTTTGACCTCTCCTCTGTCCAGAGTAAACAACAAACAGTGTAGATGTTTGGCGAAAAACTTTAGTAGCTTGTAAGTAAAACTTTAAAGCACGGACCACGTCCAGATTATGTAAAAGGCGTTCCTTCTTTGAAGAAGGTTAGGACACAATGATGGAACAAAAATCTCTTGATTGATATTCTTGTTAGAAACTACCTTAGGTAAAAACCCAGGTTTTGTACGCAGAACTACTTTATCTGAATGGAAAATCAGATAAGGAGAATCACATTGTAAGGCAGATAACTCAGAGACTCTCCGAGCCGAGGAAATAGCCATCAAAAACAGAACTTTCCAAGATAAAAGTTTGATATCAATGGAATGAAGGGGTTCAAACGGAACCCCTTGAAGAACTTTAAGAACCAAGTTTAAGCTCCATGGGGGAGCAACAGGTTTAAACACAGGCTTAATTCTAACCAAAGCCTGACAAAAAGCTTGAACGTCTGGAACTTCTGCCAGACGCTTGTGCAAAAGAATAGACAGAGCAGAAATCTGTCCCTTTAAAGAACTAGCTGATAATCCTTTTTCCAAACCCGCTTGGAGAAAGGACAATATCCTAGGAATCCTAACCTTACTCCATGAGTAATTCTTGGATTCACACCAATAAAGGTATTTACGCCATATCTTATGGTAGATTTTCCTGGTGACAGGCTTTCGTGCCTGTATAAGGGTATCAATGACTGACTCGGAGAAGCCACGCTTTGATAAAATCAAGCGTTCAATCTCCATGCAGTCAGTCTCAGAGAAATTAGATTCGGATGATTGAAAGGACCTTGTAGTAGAAGGTCTTGTCTCAGAGGCAGGGTCCATGGTGGAAAGGATGACATGTCCACTAGGTCTGCATACTAGGTCCTGCGTGGCCACGCAGGCGCTATCAAGATCACAGATGCTCTCTCCTGTTTGATTTTGGCAATCAGTCGAGGGAGCAGAGGAAACGGTGGAAACACATAAGCCAGGTTGAAGAACCAAGGCGCTGCTAGAGCATCTATCAGTGCCGCTTCTGGGTCCCTGGACCTGGATCCGTAACAAGGAAGCTTGGCGTTCTGGCGAAACGCCATTAGATCCAGTTCTGGTTTGCCCCAACGATGAACCAATTGAGCAAACACCTCCGGATGGAGTTCCCACTCCCCCGGATGAAAAGTCTGAAGACTTAGAAAATCCGCCTCCCAGTTCTCTACACCTGGGATATGGATTGCTGATAGGTAGCAAGAGTGAGTCTCTGCCTAGCGAATTATCTTGGAGACTTCTAACATCACTAGGGAACTCCTGGTTCCCCCTTGATGGTTGATGTAAGCCACAGTCGTGAGGTTGTCCGACTGAAATCTGATGAACCTCAGGGTTGCTAACTGAGGCCAAGCTAGAAGAGCATTGAATATTGCTTTTAACTCCAGAATATTTATTGGGAGGAGTTTCTCCTCCTGAGTCCACGATCCCTGAGCCTTCAGGGAATTCCAGACTGCACCCCAACCTAGAAGGCTGGCATCTGTTGTTACAATTGTCCAATCTGGGCTGCGAAAGGTCATACCTTTGGACAGATGGACCCGAGATAGCCACCAGAGAAGAGAATCTCTGGTCTCTTGATCCAGATTTAGCAGAGGGGACAAATCTGTGTAATCCCCATTCCACTGACTGAGCATGCATAGTTGCAGCGGTCTGAGATGTAGTCGCGCAAATGGCACTATGTCCATCGCCGCTACCATCAAGCCTATTACTTCCATACACTGAGCCACCGAAGGGCGCGGAATAGAATGAAGAACACGGCAAGATTTTAGAAGCTTTGATAACCTGGATTCTGTCAGGTAAATCTTCATTTTTACAGAATCTATCAGAGTCCCTAGGAAGGAGACTCTTGTGAGTGGGGATAGAGAACTCTTTTCCTCGTTCACCTTCCACCCATGTGACCTGAGAAATGCCAGAACTATGTCCGTATGTGACTTGGCAATCTGAAAGCTTGACACCTGTATCAGAATGTCGTCCAGATAAGGGGCCACTGATATACCTCGCGGTCTTAGGACCGCCAGAAGCAATCCCAGAACCTTTGTAAAGATTCTTGGAGCTGTAGCTAACCCGAAGGGAAGAGCCACAAATTGGTAATGCCTGTCCAGAAAGGCAAACCTTAGGAACTGATGATGATCTTTGTGAATCGGTATGTGAAGGTAAGCATCCTTCAAATCCACTGTGGTCATGTACTGACCCTCCGGGATCATAGGTAGGATGGTCCGAATAGTTTCCATTTTGAACGATGGAACTCTGAGGAATTTGTTTAAGATCTTTAGATCCAAAATGGGTCTGAAGGTTCCCTCTTTTTTGGGAACCACAAACAGATTTGAATAAAAAACCTGTCTCTGTTCCGACTGTGGAACTGGACAGATCACTCCCATAACTAGGAGGTCTTGCACACAGTGTAAGAATGCCTCTTTCTTTATCTGGTTTACAGATAATCTCGAAAGGTGAAATCTCCCTTGAGGAGGGGAAGCTTTGAAGTCCAGAAGATATCCCTGAGATATGATCTCCAACGCCCAGGGATCCTGAACATCTCTTGCCCACGCCTGGACGAAGAGAGAAAGTCTGACCCCTACTAGATCCGTTACTGGATAGGGGGCCGTTCCTTCATGCTGTCTTAGAGGCAGCAGCAGGCTTTCTAGCCTGCTTGCCTTTGTTCCAGGACTGGTTAGGTTTCCAGCCCGACTTGGATTGAGCAAAAGTTCCCTCTTGTCTTGTAGCAGAGGAAGTTGATGCTGCACCTGCCTTGAAGTTTCGAAAGGCATGAAAATTAGACTGTTTGGCCTTTAATTTGGCCCTGTCTTGAGGAAGGGTATGACCCTTACCTCCACTAATGTCAGCAATAATTTCCTTCAAACCAGGCCCGAATAGGGTCTGCCCCTTGATGGGAATGTTAAGTAATTTAGACTTTGAAGTCACGTCAGCTGACCAAGATTTAAGCCATAGCGCCCTACGCGCCTGGGTGGCGAATCCAGAATTCTTAGCCGTTAGTTTAGTCAAATGAACAATGGCGTCAGAAACAAAAGAATTAGCTAGCTTAAGTGTTCTAAGCTTGTCAAGTATTTCAGTCAATGGAGTAGCTGTCTGAAAGGCCTCTTCCAGAGACTCAAACCAGAACGCCACAGCAGCAGTGACAGGAGCAATGCATGCAAGGGGCTGCAGGATAAAACCTTGTTGAATAAACATTTTCTTAAGGTAACCTTCTAATTTTTTATCCATTGGATCTGAAAAAGCACAACTGTCCTCGACAGGGATAGTGGTACGCTTTGCTAAAGTAGAAACTGCTCCCTCCACCTTAGGGACCGTCTGCCATAAGTCCCGTGTGGTGGCGTCTGTCGGAAACATTTTTCTAAAAATAGGAGGGGGGGGAAAACGGCACACCGGGTCTATCCCACTCCTTATTAATGATTTCTGTAAACCTTTTAGGTATTGGAAAAACATCAGTACACACCGGCACTGCATAGTATTTATCCAGTCTACACAATTTCTCTGGTACTGCAATTGTGTCACAGTCATTCAGAGCAGCTAACACCTCCTCAAGCAATACACGGAGGTTCTCAAGCTTAAATTTAAAAGTAGAAATATCTGAATCAGGTTTCCCCGAATCAGAAATGTCACCCACAGACTGAAGCTCTCCTTCCTCAGCTTCTGCATATTGTGACGCAGTATCAGACATGGGCCTTAAGGCATCTGCGCGCTCTGTATTAGTCTAACCCCAGAGCTATCGCGCTTTCCTCTGAATTCCGGCAGTCTGGCTAATACCGCTGACAGGGTATTATCCATGATTGCCGCCATGTCCTGCAAAGTAATCGCTATGGGCGTCTTTGATGTACTTGGCGCCATTTTAGCGCGAGTCCCTTGAGCAGGAGTCAAAGGGTCTGACACGTGGGGAGAGTTAGTCGGCATAACTTCCCCCTCGCCAGAATCCTCTGGTGATAAATTTTTTAAAGATAAAAGCTGATCTTTATTGTTTAAAGTGAAATCAATACATTTAGTACACATTCTCATATGGGGTTCCACCATGGCTTTTAAACATAATGAACAAGGAGTTCCCTCTATGTCAGACATGTTTATACAGACTAGCAATGAGACTAGCAAGCTTGGAAAACACTTTACATCAAGTTAAACAAGCAATATAAAAAACGTTACTGTGCCTTTAAGGGAAACAAATTTTGCTAAAATTTGAAATAACAGTGAAAAAAGGCAGTTAAACTAACGAAATTTTTACAGTGTATGTAACAAGTTAGCAGAGCATTGCACCCACTTGCAAATGGATGATTAACCCCTTAATACAAAAAACGGATTAACAAATTGAAAAAAACGTTTTTTAAACAGTCACAACAACTGCCACAGCTTCACTGTGGCTTTACCTTCCTCAATATATGACTTTTGAAGCCTTTTGAGCCCTTCAGAGATGTCCTAAAGCATGCAGGGGACTGCTGAGGGAAGCTGAATGTCTCTGTCTGTAATTTTAACTGCGCAAAAAAGCGCTAAAATAGGCCCCTCCCACTCATATTACAACAGTGGAAAGCCTCAGGAAACTGTTTCTAGGCAAAAATCAAGCCAGCCATGTGGAAAAAACTAGGCCCCAATAAGTTTTATCACCAAAGCATATATAAAAACGATTAAACATTCCAGCAAACGTTTTATATTGCACATTAATCAGAGTATATAACTCTGATAGCAAGCCTGATACTAGTCGCTATTAAATCACTGTATTTAGGCTTAACTTACATTAATCCGGTATCAGCAGCTTTTTTCTAGCAAATTCCATCCCTAGAAAAACTTAAACTGCACATACCTTATTGCAGGATAACCTGCACGCCATTCTCCCTCTGAAGTTACCTCACTCCTCAGACATATGTGAGAACAGCAGTGGATCTTAGTTACTTCTGCTAAGATCATAGAAAAACGCAGGCAGATTCTTCTTCTAAATGCTGCCTGAGATAAAATAGTACAACTCCGGTACCATTTAAAAACAATAAACTTTTGATTGAAGAAAAAACTAACTATATTACACCACTTTCCTCTTACTACCTCCAGCTATGTTGAGAGCTTGCAAGAGAATGACTGGGTATGGCAGTTAGGGGAGGAGCTATATAGCAGCTCTGCTGTGGGTGATCCTCTTGCAACTTCCTGTTGGGAAGGAGAATATCCCACAAGTAATGGATGATCCGTGGACTGGATACACCTTACAAGAGAAATAAGTATTTAAGTATAGCAAAATTATGCCAGAAAAATACAAGACCTAACTGTGGTCTGAAAGTCTAACCCCTCACTGAATAGCCAAACAGGTACAAATCTTCATGGGGAAGAAACTAGTGGAGTACTGGTTCACTACTGTGAAGGCCCATGTGAAAGCTTTAAGAAAGCCCTCAAATGAGGCCCTAGAAATGTTGCATCCAAATGACATAACGGCAAGATGGTGGTCCCTAGCGGGAACTCAGGAAGCAAGAACCCACTGCCAGAACGCCACACCAGTTCCCAAGGGCAAAGATACAACAGAGTCATATGAAGCAAGTGAAACAGAAGGTTGACCTCGCTTAGGGGTTCAGCAAAAGCTAACAAAAAAAAAAAAAATGCCCGGGGAAGCCAAGTAAAGAAACACCAAGAGAGGGTCTCCTCGTCCTGTCCAACTGATGGCTGGACAACACTAGGAGGTGGAGGGGGTGGTACTTAAAGGACAACTCAATGTAGTAGAATTGCATAATTAACAAGTGTATTATAAAAAGACAATGCAATAACACCTACTCTAAATTTCACAAAAACAGATAATTTTCAAATGTATTGTTTTCCCTATTTTCCGGCCCGCGGTATCATGTGGCAGATATTAGCCAAGTATAGACTAGTATAGTATACCCTGTGAGCTTGTGCACATAAAGTGTGGCTATAAAAAGACTGTGCAAAAATTGATAATGGATGTAAATTGGAAAGCTTCTTAAAATTGCATGTTCTTTCTGAATCATAAAAGTTTATTTTGAGTTAAGTGTCCCTTTAAAGGGTTACCTATATTCAGGTAACCAGGGGAGTGGGGAAGTTCTGGCCAGACCCCTCAGGAAAGTCGTTCTAACTAGTAAGTATTATCAGGGAGAGCAAAGATGTAATCATTTAAAGTTGAGCAGATATAACTGTTATTTACAAGAGACACAATGTCACCACCACAGAATCTTCCCTTTACGTAATATGTGTTAATCACCTGTATCCGTATTTATAGGAACTTCATCCTCCTCAGTCTTCACCTGATCACACTCATACGGTTCTCCTCCATACTCAACCACTGAGCCATCTGAAGGCTTCACATCCATACTGCCTGTACAGTGAGAATGCACACATATGTGTAAGTTGTTTGTAGTGCATGTGGGATGTATCAATGTATTTCTCGTTATATATAAATAAAATTAAGTGGCTACCCAAAAATATCTATGGCCACACAAGAGAATTATTTAGTATCACACTGACTATGTAAATTTACCTGCGACCCAAGAATCAGACACAACATACATGCACACTTACCTGTAACAAATGTGCGACAGACACAACATAAATGGACATTTGCCTATAAACCCCATCTCTCAAACGCAACATACTGTACATGTACACTAATTTGTAAACCACACACACAACATATATGGACTTACCTGTAAACCACATAATTCAGGCACAACACAAGTGCACACTCACCTGTAACCTGTGTCCCTCAGACACAACACACCAGCACACTCACCTGTAACCTGTGTCCCTCAGACACAACACAAGTGCACACTCACCTGTAACCTGCATCCCTAAGGCACAAACCTGTGTGTGCACCCACCTCAGACACAACATACAGTATGTGCACACTTACCTGTAACCCACGTCCCTCAGAAACAAGACACATGCACACTCATTTGGGCTGATACTGTAACTAGTTTCCTCATCTGTAACCTATGTACCTCACACACAATATATGTAAATACTCACCTGTATCCCATATAACTCACACACAAGATACATGCACACTCACCTGTAAGTTCACACACACCTGGGCTGATACTGTCACTGGTTTATGCCCCTGTAACCCATCTAACTCACATACAATATACATTCACACTTACCTGTAACACACATACTGCAAACAGAATATATATGCTTACTCACCAGTAACTCATAACTCTCAGGCACCCAAGTACCTCACACACAACATACGTGCGCACTTACCTGTAACCTGTGTCCCTCAGACACAAGTCCGCACTTACCTGGGCTGATACTGTCCTTGTTTTCCTCATATAGGGCTTCCAGCTGAGGCGTTACACACAGATCTTCTGTTATCTCAGCTTTCACTATATCACTGTTATCTTCATTTTTTATTTAGTTTTAAATCCCATGATTTAATATTTATAAAACTTAAAGTGATGGTAAATCCAAGCGTATAACAAGCGCTAGGATTTATCATCACTAAAAATCAAGTAGAGGTTCAGTGATCATATGTGTAAAAAAGAAAGGGTGCTAAACTCACCCTGAATGTGCCGTTGCACATCGCTAAACTCAGCGGCTGCAGCCACCCACGGCACATTGAACTTCTTCATTGAGGCGACATATGCACCTCAAACCAATAGCCGTGCGTGTCAACTGATAGGTTTCTGCATGCACGTACGGCTATTGGTTTAGAGGTGCAAGCGTCACCTCATTGGTAGAAGAGCGATGTGCAGTGGGCGGCCGGAGGCACTGAGTTTAGCGATGTGCAACGGCATATTCAGGGTGAGTTTAACACCCCTTTTTTTTTACCATCACTTTAACCATAAAACAGTTTGTGTACTTCCCGGACTATATAAAATACACACTCTGTGATACTTTCCCTCAACTCTTACTTTTTAGCTTAAAGGGTCAGGAACCCCAGATTATTTTCTTTTGTGATTGAGATAGAGCACCCAATTTTAAACATCTTTCCAATTTACTTCTATTATCTAATTTGCTTCATTTTTTAGGTATCCTTTGTTGAAAAGCATAGCTAGGTATGCTCTATCAAAATCATGAAAGAAAGGGTTTCCCATACCTTTAAAAGATTCAGATAGATCATGTAGTTTTAAACACCTTTACAATGTATTTCCATTATCATATTATCTTTGTGCACATTGTATCTTTTGTTGAAAAGCAGAGACGTGAGCTCAGGGGCGTGCATGTGTCTGGAGCACTATATGGCAGCAGTTTGCAAGAATGTAATCTTTTTGCAAGAGCACTATATGGTGGAATTATTCCCTGCCATGTAGTGCTCTTCAACAAAGAATATTGTGTGAAAGAAGCAAAATTGGTAATAGATAGAAAGTTTTAAATGGTATTCTCTGCCTGATTCACAAAAAAAAACATTTTTTGGGTTTCATATCCCTTTAAGACCTTTATTCTGGAATATATCTGCTATGAACTAAACAAGGGTTAAACTGATTGTGTTATCTGCGCTTATAAACCACAGTAAACTACAAGGGAGGGCAGTAAGTAACTGTGTGCACAGCCCCGGCAGACTCTCACGTATAACTACTCCAATTTATTATGAATCCTTCTCATAGACTCATGCACCCAAGTCGCCGATCTACATCAGCTGCTCCGCTCTGCCAGTCTCTACACTGGCTCCCCATACACTCAGAATACAATTTAAAGTATTAACCCTAACTTACAAAGCACTCAACAGTCTAACTCCCAACTATATTGCCTCTCTCATCGTGAAATATTCCCCATCCCGTCCTCTTTGATCAACCTCTGACCTACGTCTCTACACTCCTGTTATCTCTACGTCCCACTCCCAAGACTTTGCACGTGCTGCTCCTGTCCTCTGGAAATCTCCACCCCGCTCCATAAGACTGTCTCCAACCTTGTATAGCTTCAGACGCTCCTTGAAAACTCACCTATTCAGAGAGGCATACCATCTCTCCTCCATCCCTCATCCGAACCAAACTAATACATGTACATGAACTGTCTGACTCACTGCTGCAAATACAATCGATGTAACAAGCTACCCCAACCTTATGTCTCTGCACTCTAAACCTATAGACTGTGAGCTCTCCGAAGCAGGGCCCTCTTCCTCCTGTACTAAATTTGTTTAGTTTTGTTATGTTTTGTATTTTATCACAAATCTATGTCATAGTATAACCCTATCATTGTACCCAGCGCTACGGAATTTTGCGGCGCTATACAAATAAATGATGATATTATTATTATTAACTACTCACCGGCAAGGAGGGACCAATGTATTTCAGTCTGATAACTATTCATGTCATCTGTTTCCTCCTCTTCCTTTACATTTAATAGCCCAGTACCCGGGTTTTCCTCTAGACGCCCTGTAATTACAGCAGGAAATTACCCAATAGTACATGGCACAGGGTATAAAATAGGTTTATAGAAAAGTTTTAAGACAATGACACTTCCCCCCCATCGCTTATTTTTTTCTTGTTTTGCACTGAATGATCTAGAGCAGGGGTCAGCAACCTTTGCCCCCAGATGTTTTGGAAGTACAATTCTCATGATGAGACACTCTTTAGGCTGCCTGACCATCATGGGAAATGTAGTTCCAAAACATCTGGGGGCCCAAGGTTGCTAACCCCTGATCTAGATAATAGTATCACATTTTTTAATTAATAGCACATATTTTCTATTCCGTAATACATTTATATCTGGGGAAAAAAAACTATTAACACAAATAATAAGGTATAATAGCACAAATAAAAAAACCTTAAGGGTTAATAGGTCTAAAAACCCAGATAATCAGGTATTTACCTGCCAGTCTAAAACACACAAAACCTTCTCCAGGATAGATTTTTTTTTTAGTAGACTCTCCATTCTGGAAACAGAGGCTAAAATAGAGGATATTGTGATATGTGACCATGCAATCCTGTCTCTGACTTTCACGTCTTTATATAAAGAAAAAAATAACAACTTAGGTTTTTTGTTCCCACGATTTATGATTAATAATACTAAATTTGGCTATTGTATCAGAGAAAAATGTGTGTAGCCACCAGCTAGCTCACAGTAGTGCACTGCTGCTGCTAAGGGTATCATGGTATGTACATACATTTTTCATCAAAATATACCAAGAGTACAAAATACACTTGATAACAGAAGGAAATTTAAAAGTGTCTTACAAGGATATGCTCTGTCTGAACTTAGAAAGGCTTTCATCTCCCTTTAAGCAAGGACTGACACTGAGTGTGTGTACCTGGTGCTGATCTTGTTGTTAACAAGGGTAAAGGGTTTTTAAATCCTGCTTAGCAGAAACTTCTGTACAGCACCGGCAAAGTACTGACTGCTATCTGCCTTTATGGTGATCAGATCACTGAGGTTACTGTAAATATTATACCATTCTGATGACAAAACCAGGTGACATGCACGTGACGTTCTGCTTACCTCCTTGTGCATCAGGAATGTCTGAGGTTTGGTTCTCGGTCTTGTCAGACATTGCATTGTTCAGCAACTGAATTTGTCAGATATTCTTAGAATGTTTCTCCTCTACTGACAAACGCAGTGATGTGTATTGTACGTGATCGTCACATTAACAGGAGCCTAAACACAGAAAAAGAGAGAAAGAAAGGTCTCATGTACAGATTATTGTCGTAGGGGGAAATGCTGTTAATTAGGTGTGACCAAAACCCGTATCTGAGCAACAAAAACAGACCAGGATTCAGCAATTCCTGTGCTTGGTCACAAAGGAATTAAAGTAAATAAAACTGATTAATTCAACTGAAAAAACATAATTTATGTAAGAATTTACATAATAAATTCATTTCTTTCATGGTGGCGAGAGTCCACGAGTTATTTACCGATGGGATATACATTCCTACCAGGAGGGGGCAAAGTTTCCCAAACCTCAAATGCCTATAAATACACCTCCCACCTCACTCATACCTCAGTTTAACGTATAGCTAAGTTACACCTAGATTACGAGTTTTGCGTTAGAAGCTGTGCGGTGCTAACGAGCAGTTTAAGCTCACCGCTCACTTACAGACAGCGCTGGTATTGCGGGTTTTTAGAAACCCGACGTTAACCGCAAAAAAGTGAGCGAAGAGCAAACTTTTGCTCCACATCTCACCTCAATACCAGCGCTGCTTACGTTAGCGGTGAGCTGGCTGAACGTGCTTGTGCACGATTTCCCCATAGGAATCAATGGGGGAGAGCCGGCTGAAAAAAAAACTAACACCTGCAAAAAAGCAGCATAAAGTTCCTAAAGCAGCCCCATTGATTCCTATGGGGAAATAAAATTTATGTCTACACCTAACATCCTAACATGAACACCCGAGTCTAAACACCCCTAATCTTAATACACTTATTAACCCCTAATCTGCCGCCCCCGACATCGCTGACACCTACATTATATTATTAACCCCTAATCTGCCGCTCAGGACACCGCCGCCACCTACATTATACTTATGATCCCCTAATCTGCTGCCCCCAACATCGTCGACACCTACATTATATTTATTAACCCCTAATCTGCCGCCCCCAACGTCGTCACCACTATAATAAAGTTATTAACCCCTAAACCTAAGTCTAACCCTAACCCCCCTAACTTAAATATAATTTAAATAAATCTAAATAAAATTACTACAATTAACTAAATAATTCCTATATAAAACTAAATACTTACCTATAAAATAAACCCTAAAATAGCTACAATATAACTAATAGTTACACTGTAGCTATCTTAAGGTTTATTTTTATTTTACAGGCAACTTTGTATTTATTTTAACTAGGTAGAATAGTTATTAAATAGTTATTAACTATTTAATAACTACCTAGTTAAAATAAAGACAAATTTACCTGTAAAATAAAACGTAACCTAAGTTACAATTACACCTAACACTACACTATAATTAAATTAATTACCTAAATTAAATACAATTAATTACAATTAAATAAAATTATTATTATTAGTATTATTATTAGTACAAAAAAACAAACACTAAATAAAAGAAAATAATAAAGAAATTACAAGATTTTTAAACTAATTACACCTAATCTAATCCCCCTAACTAAACTATCAATAGCCCTTAAAAGGGCCTTTTGCGGCGCATTGCCCCAAAGTAATCAGCTCTTTTATCTGAAAAAAAATTACAATTCCCCCCCCAACATTAAAACCCACCACCCACACAACCAACCCTACTCTAAAACCCACCCAACCCCCCCTTAAAAAAACCTAACACTAACCACCTTACCGGGCCGAAGTCCTCAACGAAGCTGGGAGAAGTGTTACAAACTGCTGTTTGTAACTGGCCCTTTAAATGAAAAATTGCCCTGCTTCCCTGGATTTTGGAGAAGCCTATTTGCCAGCCTCCTTCCACATGACTATGGCCCCTGGAAGATTGTGCCCCTGAGAACATATTAACTTTTATTGGGTGTGTATGGCCCTTTAAGAACCATCTGGGGACATATTGTGACTTTGATGAACAATGCCCCTTTAAGACTATGTCCCCAGACCTGTGAAATGACTTGTCCCTGGCTTTCTCCCACTTGGTTCAGTTTCATTGTGTGCCATTAAGAGTTAAATTTTGTTCAGCTTCAAGAAACCTATTCTAAATACAAGTTTGCTGGGATCAGCTCTAATTAGGTTTAGTGACTTTCCCATTGTCTAATCAGACTAGTATTGATAAGGTGGACTGCATTGTTTTATTGTGTGTAATGTTATCTGCTGAAGTAAATGTTGTGGCCTGTCAAAGGGAGTGTCTCTCTATCTAATATCAAATGTGTGATGGGGGATTTTATGCCTCCCCCTGAGAGTGTCCTGTTTGCATGTAACCTCAATAAAAAGGAGGCTGTGTGCTCCAGCACATCAGACCTATTTTTGACCCTCTAACTTGCAGCTTTGACTCATGTTTGTAGGGGACAGCTTATAATCACTACAGGGATTGTTATGTTTTTCATACTCCCTTAGCTACAGGGATTGCTACAGAAGCAAGAGGTTCGCCTACTGGAGCCTGGTCGTAGGTCCAGGGCGCAGAGCAGACGGCGAGATACCAGCCCAGCAGCGGTGGTTCATATAGTCTGCATTACTGATGGTGGCTACGCAGCAGTTATAGTGTCCACGGTGCTGCTGCTCCTTTGGTGAGCGCTAGGAGCATCCTTTTCTACGGTCCAACTTCCAGCCAGCCTGGAGGCAACCGTAACATTTGGCGGCAGCGGTGGGATTGGCGTCCTAGCGCAAGGAGCAGCACCACAACAGCACTGGTATCGTAGGAAAGTTATTGAGGCCAACGCTAGCCACTGCGCAGCGTCCCTACCTACAGCAGCATGGAGCTGACAAGATACTGGTCAGAACCATGTGAAGAGCACCTCAACCGGATCCGTCGCTATGAGGGCGCGGATTTCGTTCCAGAGGTAAAGAGGCGGCTAGTCCGATATGGTCCAGACCCTGCGCAGGAGGTAGTCAGTCGCATCATCCGGGAATTGGATACGGAGAACAAAGCGGCACGAGCCTTTGAGCGCCAACTGTGGAGTTTGAGGGTATGGACACCTGGTCTCTCTCCCCAGCCGCAGCATGTTCCACAGGGAGAGGGGAGCAGCGACCTCCCTCCCCAGCGGCAGTATACTGTGCAGAGGGAAGAGACAACCGGTCTCCTTCCCCAACCCCAACCAGAGATACCAGAGGCAGCAGGCCTCATAGACTGGTCCTGGGAGGACCCCCAGCAGGCAGGTGGAGATGGGACCGCAGTCTCTCTACTGGCCCTACAGGGATGCTGGGCAGGCGGCCCAGATCCCCAGCGACAGACCCAGCTACAGGGAGGGGAGAGCATCGACCTCCCTCCCCAGCTGGAGTGTGCCTTCCAGGGAGAGGAGACAACCGGTCTCTCTCCCCAGCCGCAGCATGTTCCACAGGAAGCGGAGAGCATCGACCTCCCTTCCCAACGGCCGCCGGAGTATCAGGAGGAGGAGGTAAGCCAATCTCCCCCTCCCCAGCTAACTCCTAACTTGGGCCCAGGGTTAACAGTGGAGATGTTGGCCCCCACTGACCCCCACGTTCCCTTTGCCACCGGGCAGGACTATGCCCCAATTCCCCCAGCAGAAGAGCTGGCATCAGGACAGAGTGCTGCTGGCCTCTGCCCTACAGACCTTGTCCTTGTTACAGGACTGGCCTGCAAACCCCTCACCCCAGCAGAAGCGCTGGCACCAGGGCAGAGTGCCGCTGGCCTCTGCCCCCCAAGTACCATCAGCTATTTGCCCAGCTGCGCCAGGAAGGCAGAGGATGCTACACTTTCATCCTATAACCTGGAACTTACAGGCCAGTGCTACTTGTTGTGGGGGGGCTGCTTTGCTGCTAGTGTTTATTTGTGGGTGGGTTGCGAGACTAACTTAGGCACTGACCGACAGAAGGTCAGGTGCCTGGTTAGTCTCCCTCCAAAAGGGGAGATATGTTACAAACTGCTGTTTGTAACTGGCCCTTTAAATGAAAAATTGCCCTGCTTCCCTGGATTTTGGAGAAGCCTATTTGCCAGCCTCCTTCCACATGACTATGGCCCCTGGAAGATTGTGCCCCTGAGAACATATTAACTTTTATTGGGTGTGTATGGCCCTTTAAGAACCATCTGGGGACATATTGTGACTTTGATGAACAATGCCCCTTTAAGACTATGTCCCCAGACCTGTGAAATGACTTGTCCCTGGCTTTCTCCCACTTGGTTCAGTTTCATTGTGTGCCATTAAGAGTTAAATTTTGTTCAGCTTCAAGAAACCTATTCTAAATACAAGTTTGCTGGGATCAGCTCTAATTAGGTTTAGTGACTTTCCCATTGTCTAATCAGACTAGTATTGATAAGGTGGACTGCATTGTTTTATTGTGTGTAATGTTATCTGCTGAAGTAAATGTTGTGGCCTGTCAAAGGGAGTGTCTCTCTATCTAATATCAAATGTGTGATGGGGGATTTTATGCCTCCCCCTGAGAGTGTCCTGTTTGCATGTAACCTCAATAAAAAGGAGGCTGTGTGCTCCAGCACATCAGACCTATTTTTGACCCTCTAACTTGCAGCTTTGACTCATGTTTGTAGGGGACAGCTTATAATCACTACAGGGATTGCTATGTTTTTCATACTCCCTTAGCTACAGGGATTGCTACAGAAGCAAGAGGTTCGCCTACTGGAGCCTGGTCGTAGGTCCAGGGCGCAGAGCAGACGGCGAGATACCAGCCCAGCAGCGGTGGTTCATATAGTCTGCATTACTGATGGTGGCTACGCAGCAGTTATAGTGGCCACGGTGCTGCTGCTCCTTTGGTGAGCGCTAGGAGCATCCTTTTCTACGGTCCAACTTCCAGCCAGCCTGGAGGCAACCGTAACAAGAAGTCTTCATCCAAGTTGGGCGAAATGGTCCTCCAGACGGGCAGAAGTCTTCATCCAGACGATATATTCTATCTTCATCCATCCGGCGAGGAGCGGGTCCATCTTCAAGACATCAGACGCGGAGCATCCTCTTCTTCCAACGGCCTAAACACAGAATGAAGGTTCCTTTAAATGACATCATCCAATATGGCATCCCTTCAATTCCGATTGGCTGATAGAATTCTACTTGGATGAAGACTTCTCCCGGCTTCGTTGAGGACTTCGGCCCGGTTGGGTGAAGACGTCTTCTGGTAAGGTGATCTTCAGGGGGTTAGTGTTAGGTTTTTTTAAGGGGTTTTAATGTTGGGGGGGGGAATTGTAATTTTTTTTTCAGGTAAAAGAGCTGATTACTTTGGGGCAATGCCCCGCAAAAGGCCCTTTTACGGGCTATTTGTAATTTAGTGTAGGGCTTTTTTTATTTGGGGGGGCTTTTTTATTTTGTTAGGGGGATTAGATTAGGTGTAATTAGTTTAAAAATCTTGTAATTTCTTTATTATTTTCTGTAATTTAGTGGGGGGGGGGTTGTACTTTAGATAATTTTATTTAATTGTAATGAATTGTATTTAATTTAGGTAATTCATTTAATTATAGTGTAGTGTTAGGTGTAATTGTAACTTAGGTTAGGTTTTATTTTACATGTACATTTGTCTTTATTTTAACTAGGTAGTTATTAAATAGTTAATAACTATTTGATAACTATTGTACCTAGTTAAAATAAATACAAAGTTGCCTGCAAAATAAAATAAACCCTAAGCTAGATACAATGTAACTATTAGTTATATTGTAGCTAGCTTAGGGTTTATTTTACAGGCAAGTATTTAGTTTTAAATAGGAATAATTTAGTTAATTATAGGAATTTTATTTCGATTTATTGTAATTATATTTAAGTCAGGGGGTGTTAGGGTGAGGGTTAGACTTAGGTTTAGGGGTTAATAACTTTATTATAGTGGTAAAGACGTTGGGGACGGCAGATAAGAGGTTAATAAATGTAGGTAGGTGGCGGCGATGTTAGGGCCGGCATATTAGGGGTTAATAATATTTAAATAGTGTTTGCGATGCGGGAGTGCGGCGGTTTAGGGGTTAATATATTTATTATAGTGGTGGCGATGTCCGGTTCAGCAGATTAGGTGTTAAAATATTTATTTTAGTGTTTGCAATGTGGGGGGGCCTCGGTTTAGGGGTTAATGGGTAGTTTATGGGTGTTAGTGTACTTCTTTAGCACTTTAGTTAAGAGTTTTATGCTACGGCGTTGTAGTGTAAAACTCTTAACTACTGACTCTAAAATGTGGTACCAGTCTTGACAGGAGAGGGTTTACCTCTCACTTTTGGTCAGACTCGTAATACCGGCGCTATGCAAGTCCCATTGAAAATATAGGATACGCAATTGACGTAAGTGGATTTGCGGTATTTCCGAGTCTGGCCAAAAAAGTGAGCGGTACACCTGTACCTGCAAGACTCGTAATACCAGCGTGCGTTAAAAAGCAGCGTTGGGACCGGCCAAACGCAGCTTTTTAAGCCTAACACAATATTCGTAATCTAGCCGTTAGTGAGGTGTATAAGGAATAAAAGAGGAACAGGATAAATAATGTACTTTAAACAAAAAAAATCATAACCCCCCAAAAATGGGTGGGTCTCCTGGACTCTTGCCACCATGAAATAAATAAATTTATTAGGTAAGTTCTTACATAAATTATGTTTTCTTTCATATAGGTGGCGAGAGTCCACAAGCTAGTTACTGATGGGATATAATACTCAATATGTGGAAGTCCACGAGTAACTATAGAGGGAGGGATAAAAAAATAAAAGCAGCTATTTCCGCTGAGAAATGAAAACCAAAAAATAATTAAATTTTCTTAAAAATTAAAAAAAATTAAATCATAGGCACTAGAATCAAACTGAGACAGCTGCCTGAAGAACCTTTAAACCAAAAGCTGCTTCCGAAGAAGCAAAAACATCAAAATGGTCTGCTTTGCATACATTTACTAATTTTTACCAAGTGGCTGCTTTGCAGATTTGATCAACTGAAGCTTCATTCTTGATAGCCCAAGATGTGGCAACTTGATCTTGTAGAATGAGCTGTAATTCTCTGAGGCGGAAACTGACCCACCTCCAAATAACTTTGTGAATAAGAAGTTTCAAATAAGATGCCAAAGAAATGGCAGAGGCTTTCTGACCTTTTCTGGAACCAAAAAAACAAAACAAAAAAAACAACAAATAGACGTCTTTCTGAAATCTTTAGTACCCTCAACTTAATATTTCAAGCTCTTACTACATCCAAAGAATGTAAAGACCTTTCAAGAGTATTATTAGGATTAGGACACAGCAAACACAAAATGGAACTCCAGCACTCCAAAGGTTAAAAAGGCAATGTTTATTACAAAGAGCAACGTTTCGGGATCACAGCCCCTTCCTCATGCTATATTTTTATTAACAACACACAAACATTTAAATACCCTCCACAGGGCGCCAAAATGCACCTACACTAGGGAAATGGTTCCCTCTAGTGGTCATATGTAACTATTGCACAAGGCCTATATAATTTAATGTTTCTCACACTATAATGACCACCTAAATAAAAACAATACACAGTAATGAATGTTGAGGATGCAGATAGATTATTAGTTGTGGCATTTTATATTTAGAATCATATTGACAATAGTACACTTTCTATGTCACTTGAAGAGTTTTGTATATATATATCTTAAATTCTTGGGACAGTTCTAAAACAACATCAGATATATTGTGAGATAAATAAATAGAAGAGTATACAACTATTTAAATCATAAAGTGTGGCAGGCGCATGATAAAATAAAATAATAAAATATCATGTTCAGAAAAAGCAAGATAGATCATAGTCTCTATTTAGACCCCTTGGTTGTAATGTAGCTAATTGGTGTATCCACCACATTTCTCTTTGTTGGAGGAGACGTTCCCTATCCATACCATTTCTATTGGGGCCTACATGATCTATGATCTGCCACCTCATCTGACTGACACTGTGGCCCTTCTCTAAAAAATGGCTTGAAACAGGGGCCTCTTTATTTTTGCACCTAATGTTTGATCTGTGCTGGCTCATGCGGTCACGAGCCTTCCGGGTAGTCTCGCCAATATATACCAGAGAACAAGGGTATTTAATGAGGTAAATTACATGAGTTGTCTCACACGTAAAAAAGCCTTTAATCATATATTTCCTACCAAGAATAACCTTTAAACCAAAAGCTGCTTCCGAAGAAGCAAAAACATCAAAATGGTCTGCTTTGCATACATTTACTAATTTTTACCAAGTGGCTGCTTTGCAGATTTGATCAACTGAAGCTTCATTCTTGATCTTGTAGAATGAGCTGTAATTCTCTGAGGCGGAAACTGACCCACCTCCAAATAAGCTTTGTGAATAAGAAGTTTCAAATAAGATGCCAAAGAAATGGCAGAGGCTTTCTGACCTTTTCTGGAACCAAAAAAACAAAACAAAAAAAACAACAAATAGACGTCTTTCTGAAATCTTTAGTACCCTCAACTTAATATTTCAAGCTCTTACTACATCCAAAGAATGTAAAGACCTTTCAAGAGTATTATTAGGATTAGGACACAAGGAAGGAACAAGAATCTCCCTATTGATGTTGTTAGAATTCACAACTTTAGGCAAAAATTTAAACAAAGTCCACAAAACAGCTTTATCTTGATGGAAAATCAGATAAGGATACTCACAAGAGAGAGCAGACAATCCAGAAACTCTTCTAGCAGAAGAGATAGCCTAGAGAAATATCACTTTCCAAAAAAGTAGTTTAATGTCCAAAGAATGCATAGACTAAAAAGGAGGAGACTGCAAAGTCTTTAATACCAAATTTAGACTCCAATGAGGAGAGATACTAGTCAAATCCTTTACGAAACAGTGAACATCAGGAAGATTAGAAATCTTTCTGTGAAATAAAACAGATAGAGCAGAGATTTGTCCTTTCAAAGTATTAGCAGACAAACCTTTATCCAAATCATCCTGAAGAAACCGTAGAATCCTAGGAATTCTAAATGAATAGTAGAACAAAAAGGAGTTCCCAAACGAAGGTGCTTCATATAAAATTCTTTAATATTTTATTCACGGACATCTTAAAAACAGCAAGCTTCAGTAAAATAAATGAACATGTTCAGACAACACTGTCTAACGCGTTTCAGTCTTTACAGCCATACTCATAGACCTTCTAAAAGAATGCCAAGAATAATCAAGAGTGGAACACCATGAAATATAGGTTTTCCAAACCTTGTGATATATTTTCCTTGAAATAGGCTTACAATCCTGTATTATAGTGTTAATCAGAGAGTCAGAGAAACCTCTATGACTAAGGACCAAGCGTTCAATTTCTATGTCTTCAAATTTAGAGATTTGAGATCCGGATGGAAAAAACGGGCCTTAAGACAGAAGGTCTGGTCTTGGAGGAAGTGACCAAGGTCCGCACACCAGAACCTGTGAGGCAATGCTGGTGCTATCAGAAACACAGAAGATTGTTTCATTATGATCTTTGAGATCACTCTTGGAAGAACCAGAGGTGGAAAAATGTAAGCAGGTTGGTAAAACCATGGAACTGCTAGAGCATCCATAAATTCCGCGTGAGGATCCCTGGACCTGGAGAGGTATCTGGGAAGTTTCTTGTTTAGATGATAGGCCATCAGATCTATGTCTGGAAGACCCCATATCTGCACAATCTGATAGAACACCTCAGGATAGAAAGACCAATCCCATGGATATAGAGTCTGACGGCTGAGATAATCTGCTTCCCAATTGTCTACACCTGGTATATGAATCACAGTGATTAGACAAGAGTTGTATTCCGCCCAAGAAATTATTAGAGAGATACTTCTTTCATTGCTACAGGACTGCGAGCCCCCTCTTGATGATTGACATATGCCACTGTTGTGACATTGTCTGTTTGAAACTGAATATACAGTTCCCTCTTTAATAGAGGCCAACACGGAATGCTAAGATATTGATTGGTAACCTTGCCTCTCGAGGATTCCAAACTCCATGTGCTGTCAGAGACTCCTAAACAGCTCCCTAACCTGTGAGACTTGCATCTGTTGTGATCACAGTCCAGGTAGGACGAACAAAGGAGGCCCCTTGAACAATAAGGTGATGGTTTAACCACCAAGTCAGAGAGAGTTGAGTGTTGCGCTTTAAATATATCAGTTGTGATATTGGAGTATAATCCCTGCACCGTTGGCGCAACATGCAAAGCTGTAGAGATCTCATATGAATACGAGCAAAAGGGATCGCATCCAATGAATCATGAGGCCTACAACTTCCATGCACATAGCCACTGAAGGGAAGAGATAGAGACTGAAGGTTTAGACAGGGTGAAACCAATCTCAATCATCTCTTTTCTGTTAGATTCAGTGTCCATGACTCTATTCCTATCTGGAAACCTAAAAAGGTGACCTTTGTCTGAGGAATCAAGGAACTTTTTGGTAACAGGAACTCTTACAGTTCGTCTCTATTCTCAACCAGAATGATCTCAATATTTTCCTCACATGTAACTATGATGCTAATGAAATCGGTTTTCTGGATCTCCTTGTGGGTAGAAGAGAGAATATGGTAGTAACTAAAGTATATCGTAAACCCACAGCATCCAATAGCCTTTTGTTGGGTTCCAGTCATCACCCTGAAAACTTAAAAAAAAAGAGTATCCCTTATGGGCAATTCTTGAGATTGCGTAGAATTTGCACTGATGACTCGACTTTCAACGAACAGGCTGTTGAGATGGCTGATAGATTCTACGCTAGAGGGTACTCTAAAAGGTGTGTAAAAAGGGCTCTATTTAGAGCAAAAAATACCAATAGAAAGGATCTACTTTTTCAAAATAAAACATCTAAAAGTGATGTTGCAGCTACAAAAATAAGATTTATTACCAAATTTAATTCCCATTGGGACAAAATTAAAAGTATCTTACAAGAAAATTGGCACCTCCTCTCACTTGTTCCTGTTTTACAGGAATATGTAGGGAATTTCCCTTTAATGACAGCACGGATGGCTAATAACTTAAAAGATTTTTTAGTCAATAGTGAATTCAATGAGGCCAAAAATATCAATTGGTTGGAAGCACATTCGCAAAAAATTGTAGGGTGCTCTCCCTGTAATTATTGCGTATGCTGTCAATTTGTTAAAAGAACTAAAACCTTTAAAAGTAATACCAAGAAGACCTATCAAATTAAATCTTCCATTAATTGTTCAACTATAGGGGTTATATACCTCTTGTCATGTTCGTGCCCCCTTTTTTTATGTGGGAAAAACGTACAGAGAATTTAGTTTGCGTATAACTGAACACCGTGATGATGTAAAAGATTTTAACATTGATAGCCCAATTGCTCGACATTTTGCTCAGTATCATCAATCTAAAACTGACAGTTTGAAGTTTGTAGGGATTGAATCTTTAAAAATTAGTAGAAGAGGTGGTAATATAGATACCATACTTCTACAATAAGAAACTCGTTGGATGTACTATTTGAATACAATATCCCCCAATGGATTAAATGAAAAATTAGAATTTGCGTCCTTTTTAGGCTGATATTCTATCCTTATCAGTTAATATTGAGGTTAAGTATGGCATTTGCCTAAACGCATATGGGGTTATTGGCAGCCTGTGAGTTAATGTTTTATGATGAATTAAAACTGAATTGTCTGATATTAAAGGGACAGTCTACACCAACATTTTTCTTATTTAAAAAGATAGATAATCCCTTTATTACCCATTCCCCGTTTTTGCATAACCAACACAGTTATATTAATATACTTTTTACCTCTATGATTACCTTGTATCTAAGCCTTTGCAGACAGCCTCCTTATCTAAGTGCCTTTGACAGACATGCAGTGTAGTCAATCAGTGAAGACTCCTAAATAACTTCACGGGAGTGAGCACAATGTTATCTATATGACTCATGTGAACTAGCACAGTCTAACTGTGAAAAACTTTCAAAATGCTCTGAGCTAGGAGGCAGTTTTCAACTGTTTAGAAATCAGTTTGAGCCTAGCTAGGTTTAGCTTTTCAAAAATACCACCAAGGGAACAAAGCAAATTTTATGATAAAAGTAAATTGGAAAGTTGTTTAAAATTGCATGCACTATCTGAATCATGAAAGTTTAGTTTTGACTTTACTGTCCCTTTAAGGTGTTCCAGTTTTATTAAATAACTGCTATTAAGACATTTAAGGATCTTCTGATAAGCTGTATGAATGGTGTGCGATTGTTTAGTTGTATGTGATTTTTTTGACATCTAGCTTTACAGCTGTTTACAATAGGATTATTTTGCCTGTTTAAAGGACTCCTCCAATGAGAATGGCCGTTTGTATGGGTGTTGTGTTTACACACCTTTTACAAGCCTTTGAGAAATAACGGCACTATCCTGGTCATGTGTTTCTCGCATCCCCAGAGGCAGAACTTTTTTTCACTTTCTGCGATGAGATTTTTTTTTGTGAAAATTTTTCTGCAGGTCATTTTTAAATCAAAATTAATTTTAAATTAAGCAGTTACACTAAAGCACCATTTCAATTGCAATGTGTTAGTTAAATGGAGAATAAAGCAATATTTAAAGTTTTATAATATAGTGCAGTAGTTGAAAATTGCATTGCAAATTAGCTGCAGACATAGTCTAACATAGAAGTAGTAATAAAAAAAGGTGCATTGCTCATACAAACGTCTTACATTCAGAAAAAAACAGCTTTGCAGACAGTTATAGGTTAGAGGATGGGCTTGAATCAATCTCTGAGAGCCAGTCAATCAATGCACTACTGCTTTGCAGCACTACTGCATATTTCACTGTTCACTTAAAGGGACACTCAGGTTAAATTAAATTTTCATTATTCAGTTACAGCATGTCATTTTAAACAACTTTCCAATTTACTTCCATTAAAAAAAATGTGCACAGTCTTTTATATTTACAATTTTTGAGTCACCAGATCCTACTGAGCATGTGCAAGAATTCACAGACTATACGTATATGCATTTGTGATTGGCTGATTGCTATCACATGGTACAAGGGGAGTGGAAATATACATAACTTTGAAATTCATTATAAAAAAATCTACTCATTTGAAGTTCAGACTAAGTGCTATTGCATTGTCTTGTTATCTTGCATTTGTTGATTATGCAAATCTAATGTGTTGACTGGTCCTTTGAAACAGCACTTTGCTCTGGATGAACTGTGATAAGGAAAACTTACACATACAGTGCAACCAGAGAACAGCTCTGTTTGAAGAGAACAGCCTAATGTGGAGCAGCACTGAAAAGTCAAATCGCTAACAATTCCTGCATGTGTCCCGTTCTTTCTGCAGACATGCTGCATTTTCTGCAATGACATCTCAGATCACTGCATGTTCTGCCTTGGGGCTCGCATCCAATAAAAAGAGCTGTCCTGCTGGAGTGACGTCAGAAACCCGGAAGAAGCTCCGAGCGACCACGAGAGTGGAGCGAAACACGCACAGGGACGCGTTGGTCTGTCGCTACCATACATCCTCGGAAGCCCCCCTGTTCATCTCTATGGCCCTTGGTGACCTATGGAACAGTGTCTGCTGGTGACTGCTTGTGCTGATAAGTATCATTTCAGTTTGATGCATCGTGTATACCGCTGGATGCGGTTGGTATGTAAAGATCTACAGCACTTATGGCATGTTGAAATGGAACATTGATACACACAGCTACATTTTGTTTCATGTAGCGATCACTTATCAAGGGCGGTATTTGGAAACATCAGAAATGTTACTGTGAATTGTGAGAATTTTACTGCTTACGGAGCAAATGTGCATGATTTGAAATTGACATTGTCCTGCTTACTGCATAGCAGCATTTCTCTGCATTGCCTCTGAAAGAAAGTTTGTTGGGCTTTAACCGCTATTTTGTGCAATATCCATGCATTAACACCATCATTGCTTGGCTTCATCTAACTGTCTTTTCATATCTGCTGCTATTGGACTATTTTTTGTGGTGCACCACTTGAGAATAGACTTTGCTCTGTTCGCTATAGGGGGCCCCCTTGTGATGTGTGAGTGTTTGTATGAATAGCTTTTATGTGTTCTATTGTATATATAATCAATTATTATAAAGTATTTTTGCACATTTTATGCATTTGTCTTTTATTTAATGGATTGTTCTCCTACATGTGCTGATTACCTAGACTTTTAGACCACACGTATTGGTGTGGTCTACTACCTTCTTTGAATTTGTATATATATTCTGCCTCTAGGTTGCACTATAGGTTTGTTTATTTATTTGAAGTGAGCATTACTATTTTTTATTTTTTGTTTTGTGAACTTTTTGGTAAATTGATCCTTCAACCTTGTCTTTGAAAAAACAATAGTTGTTTTGTGTGAGATGCTGCTAAATTAAAAGGATTGAGCTAGTACCAAGATATCGTCCAAATAAGGAAACACTGCAATACCCTGCTCTCTGATTACAGATAGAAGGGCACTTAGAACTCTTGAGAATATTCTTGGTGCTGTTACAAGGCCAAACGGAAGAGAGACAAATTGGTAATGCTTGTTTAGAAAAAGAGAATCTCAGAAATCGATGGTGATCTGGAAGAATCAGAATGTATAGGTAAGTGTCCTGTAAGTCTATTGTGGACATGAAGTGACCTTGCTGAACAAAAGACAGAATAGTCCTTATAGTCACCATCTTGAAAGTTGGGGCTCTTAAAAAACTATTTAAAGTTTTCAGATTTAAAATTGGTCATTTTTACTTCTTGGGTACAATGAATAGATTTGAATAAAAACGCAATTGTTCCTGCTGTGGAATTGGGACAATTACCCCTGAAAGTTCTAAATCTGAAACACATTTCAGAAAGGCTTGAGCTTTTACTGGGGGGGGGTTTGTACATGGGCAAGAAAGAATCTTCCCAAGGGAGGTCTTATTCTGAATCCTATTCAATTCCCCTGAGAAATTATATTCTGAATCCACAGATTTTGGACAGAGTCTGTCCAAATTCTTTGAAATAGCTTAGTCTGCCCCTATCCGAAGAACTGGCTTGAGGCCGCTTACCTTCGTGGAAGTTTAGGGGCAGGATTTGGTTTCCTTTAATGCTTGAATTTATTCCAATTCAGAGATGGTCTCCAATTAGAGCCAAAGGCCTTAGTGGAAGAAGTGGTTGTTTATTCTCTAATCTGACGAAAGGAACGAAAACGATTGGGAGCTTTAAAATTTACCCTTAGATTTTTGTCTTGGGCCAGAAAAACTCCCTTTCCCCCAGTAATAGTGGAAATAATAGAATCCAAATGAGAACCAAAATATTATTTGCCTTGAAAAGAAAGAGATAGCAATCTTGTTTAAATACCATGTCAGCATTCCAAGATTTAAGCCAAAAAACTCTTCTAGTAAGAATAGCTAAAGAAAGATTTGATGTTAAGTTTCACAACATAAAAAAATAGCATTGCAAATAAAATTATTTGCATGTTGAAGTAAGAGAATAATGTTAGATAATTCTGGGTCTAAAGACAACTGCTGAGATAAACTGTCCAACCAAAATATAGAGGCAGCAGCAACATCAGCAATAGATATAACTGGTCTAAGAATATAGCTAATATGGAAATATGCCCTTCTAAGATAAGATTCCGATTTTCTATATAAAGTGTATAAAGATGTACTGTCTTCTATATGAATTGTAGCAACTTTGGCAAGAGTGAAAAAGGAAATTTATGCTTACCTGATAAATTAATTTCTTTTACAATATACCGAGTCCACGGGTTTCATCCTTTACTTGTGGGATATAATCCTCCTGCTAACAGGAAGTGGCAAAGAGCACCACAGCAGAGCTGCTATATAGCTCCTCCCCCCAGTCAATCGACTGAAGGTATATGAAGAGAAAGGGAAAGAACTAACAAGGTGCAGAGGTGACTAAAGTTTATAAAAAATAAATCCTGTCTCAAAATGACTCGGTATATCGTAAAAGAAATTAATTTATCAGGTAAGCATAAATTTCCTTTTCTTTTATAAGATATACAGAGTCCACGGGTTTCATCCTTTACTTGTGGGATACCAATACCAAAGCTTTAGGACACGGAAGAAAGGGAGGGACAAGACAGGAACCTAAATGGAAGGCACCACTGCTTGAAGCACCTTTCTCCCAAAAATAGCCTCAGAAGAAGCAAAAGTATCAAATTTGGAAAATTTGGAAAAAGTATGAAGGGAGGACCAAGTCGCAGCCTTACAAATCTGTTCAACAGAAGCATCGTTTTTAAAAGCCCAAGTGGAAGCCACAGCTCTAGTGGAATGAGCTGTAATCCTTTCAGGGGGCTGCTGTCCAGCAGTCTCATATGCCAGGCGGATGATGCTTCTCAGCCAAAAAGAGAGAGAGGTAGCCGTAACTTTTTTGACCCCTACGCTTCCCAGAATAAACAACAAACAGGGAAGATGTTTGACGGAAATCCTTGGTCGCTTGTAAATAAAATTTTAAAGAGCGAACCACATCCAAATTATGTAACAAACGTTCCTTCTTAGAGGAAGGATTAGGACACAAGGAAGGAACGACAATTTCCTGATTAATATTCTTATTTGAAACAACCTTAGGAAGGAATCCAGGTTTAGTACGCAAAACCACCTTATCAGAATGGAATATAAGATAAGGGGAATCACATTGTAATGCAGAAAGCTCAGAAACTCTTCGAGCCGAAGAAATAGCTACTAAAAACAAAACTTTCCAAGATAACAGTTTAATATCTATGGAATGCATGGGTTCAAACGGAACCCCTTGAAGAACATTAAGAACTAAATTCAAGCTCCATGGCGGAGCAATTGCTTTAAACACAGGCTTGATTCTGATTAAAGCCTGACAAAAAGCCTGAACATCTGGGACATCTGCCAGACGCTTGTGAAGCAAAATTGACAAAACAGAAATTTGTCCCTTCAAGGAACTAGCTGATAATCCCTTCTCCAATCCTTCTTGGAAAAAAGACAAAATCCTAGGAATCCTAATCTTACTCCATGAGTAACCCTTGGATTCACACCAATAAAGATATTTACGCCATATCTAATGGTAAATTTTTACAGTAACCGGCTTGCGAGCCTGAATCAGAGTATCAATGACCGGCTCAGAGAAACCCCGCTTAGATAAAATCAAGTGTTCAATTTCCAAGCAGACAGCTGCAGAGAAGTTAGATTTGAATGTTGGAAAGGACCTTGAATGAGAAGGCCCCTTTTCAATGGCAGTCTCCACGGTGGCAGAGACGACATGTTCACTAGATCTGCATACCAGGTCCTGCGTGGCCAAGCAGGCGCTATTAAAATTACTGAAGCCCTCTCCTGGTTGATTCTGGCAATCACACGAGGAAGGAGAGGAAAAGGTGGAACACATAAGCCAGGTTAAACGACCAAGGTACTGCTAGAGCATATATCAGTACAGCCTGGGAATCCCTTGACCTGGACCCGTAACGTGGAAGTTTGGCATTCTGTCGAGATGCCATCAGATCCAATTCCGGTGTGCCCCATTGATGAATCAAGGTTGCAAACACCTCCGGATGGAGTTCCCACTCCCCCGGACGAAAAGTCTGACGACTTAGAAAATCCGCTTCCCAGTTTTCTACTCCTGGGATATAGATCGCAGACAGATGGCAAGAGTGAGCCTCCGTCCATCGAATTATCTTTGATACTTCTATCATCGCTAGAGAACTCCTTGTTCCCCCCTGATGATTGATATATGCCACAGTCGTGATATTGTCCGACTGGAATCTTATGAATTTGGCCGAAGCCAACTGAGGCCACGCCAGCAGCGTGTTGAATATCACCCTCAGTTCCAGAATATTGATTGGCAATTGAGACTCCACTTGAGTCCACACACCCTGAGCCTTCAGGGAATTCCAGACTGCACCCCAGCCCAGGAGACTGGCGTCCGTCATTACTATTACCCAAGATGGCCTGCGGAAGCACATCCCTTGGGACAGATTGTCCTGTGACAACCACCACGAAGAGAGTCTCTGGTCTCTTGGTCCAGATTTATCTGAGGAGATAAATTTGCATAATCCCCATTCCACTGACTGAGCATGCACAGTTGTAGTGGTCTGAGATGAAAGCGAGCAAACGGGATGAAATCCATTGCTGCTACCATTAGTCCGATGACTTCCATACACTGAGCCACTGATAGCCGATGAACGGACTGCAGAGCTCGGCAAGTATTTAGAATCTTTGATTTTCTGACTTCTGTCAGAAATATTTTCATGTTAACCGAGTCTATCAGAGTTCCCAGGAATGGAACTCTTGTCTGTGGAACTAGTGAATTTTTTTCTACATTCACTTTCCAACCGTGAGTTCTTAGAAATGACAACACGATGTCCGTGTAAGATTTGGACAGATGATAGGTTGACGCCTGGATCAAGATATCGTCCAGATAAGGCGCCACCGCTATGCCTCTCGGCCTGAGAACCGCTAGAAGAAACCCTAGAACCTTTGTGAGGAATCTGGGAGCCGTTGCCAACCCGAAGGGAAGGTCCACAAACTGATAATGTTTGTCCTGAAAGGCAAATCTTAGGAATTGATGATGATCCTTGTGGATAGGAATGTGAAGGTACGCCTCCTTCAGGTCCACAGTGGTCATATATTGACCCTCCTGGATCGTTGGCAAAAATTGTACGAATGGTCTCCATCTTGAAGGACTGAGAAATTTGTTTAGACATTTGAGATCTAAAATTGGTCTGAAGGTTCCCTCTTTTTTGGGAACCACAAGTAGATTTGAGTAGAACCCCTGCCCCTGTTCTAGTTCTGGAACTGGGTAAATTACACCCATTGTGTAAAGGTCTTTGCACAGTGTAAGAAACACTTCTCTTTTTGTCTGGTCTACAGACAGAGGTGAAAGATGAAATCTCCCCTTGGGAGGAAATCATTGAATTCCAGCTGGTACCCCTGGGTCACAATTTCCAATGCCCAGGGATCCTGTACATCCCTTGCCCAAGCCTGAGCAAAGAACGAGAGTCTGCCCCCTACTAGATCCGGTCCCTGATCGGGGGCTGCCCCTTCATGCTGTCTTGGTAGCAGCAGTGGGCTTCTTGTCTTGTTTACCTTTATTCCAGGCCTGGTTAGGTCTCCAGACCGACTTGGATTGAGCAAAGTTCCCTTCCTGCTTAGTGGAGGAAGAGGAAGCAGAGGATACTCCTTTAAAATGCAGAGGATACTCCTTTAAAATTTTGAAAGGAACGAAAATCATTTTGTTTACCCCTCATCTTGAGGGACTTGTCCTGAGGTAGGGCGTGCCCCTTACCTCCAGTAATGTCAGAGATTATTTCCTTCAGCTCAGGCCCGAATAGGGTCTTACCTTTGAAGGGAATAGTTAAAAATTTAGCTTTAGACGATACGTCAGCAGACCACGACTTTAGCCATGACGCTCTGCGCGCCAGAATGGCATGCGTTTTTCGCTGCTAATTTTGCAATTTGAAAAGCAGCATCAGTAATAAATGAATTGGCTAATTTAAGAGCCTATATTCTGTCCAAAATGTCCTCTAAAAGGTGTCTCTACCTTCAGAGACTCTTCCAGGGCGTCAAACCAAAAGGCAACTGCAGTAGTTACTGGAACAATGCAGGCTGTAAGCTGAAAGAGAAAACCCTGGTGAACAAATAGTTTCTTTAGAAGACCCTCTAATTTTTTATCCATAGGGTCTGTAAAAGCACAACTGTCTTCAATGGGTATAGTTGTTCGCTTAGCTAGAGTAGATATAGCTCCCTCCACCTTAGGGACCAATTACCAGGAGTCCCGTATGGTGTCAGATATAGGAAACATTTTATTAAAGTTAGGAGGGGAGAAAACGGTATACCTGGTCTATCCCATTCCCTCTTAACAATTTCCGAAATTCTCTTAGGAACCGGAAAAACATCCGTGTAAGTAGGTACTTCTAAATATTTGTCCATTTTACACAATTTTTCTGGGGGAATTGTGATAGGGTCACAATCATCCAGAGTCGCTAAAACCTCCCTGAGCAACAGGCAGAGGTGTTCCAGTTTACTCTGAAAGTTCTCCCTCAGACATAAAATCCCTAACCCCCAAATCAGCATTGTGAGGGTGCATCGGAAATAGCCACTAAGGCATCAGAGGGTTCAGTATTTACATTAATACCTGACCTACTGCGTTTACCCTGCAAACCTGGCAGTTTAGATAGAACCTCTGTAAGGGTAGTAGACATCACTGCAGCCATATCTTGCAAAGTAAAAGAAGTAGATGCACTAGAAGTACTTGGCGTCGCTTGAGTGGGCATTAAAGGTTGAGACACTTGGGGAGAATTAGATGGCGTATCCTGACTCTCTACAGACTGAGAATCATCCTTAGACACACTTTCATTACATAAAATATGTTCTTTACAGTGTAAGGCCCTTTCAGAACAAGAAGGGTACAATGTAAGAGGGGGTTCCACAATGGCTTCTAAACACATAGAACATTGAACTTCCTCAGTGTCAGTGTTAAACAGGCTATGTAAACACCACAAAGTCGTTAAACACTCTAGTTAGTGAGATAACACAATTTTTTTTAAAAACGGTACTGCGCCTTTAAGAAAATAAAAAGCGCACAATTTTGCAAAACAGCTTAAAAGTGTTCACATATGTCCAATTTTAAGATAAACCTGCCCTATAATGCAGTCAGATGTTGCACCCCACAGTAAAGAGCAATTAACCCTCTGAGTTATCAATAAAAACAACAATGTTTATTAGAAAAACTTTATAATCCCCTGCACCACACCATCTGCTGTGGCGCCTACTTGCCCCCAGGGATCTTAATCAAGCCTCAAAATCACTCCGGAACACCAGGAGTCAGTTTGGGCCCAACCGGAGCTGAAAATTACAGTTTGTATGTGAAGAAACTGCTCCATTAAGGCGTGAAATTAGGCCCCGCCCATCCTCTCCGGAATAAGCTGAGCCTAAACAACCGCAGTAAAGCGGTCAAACATAAGCCATGCGGGTATAAAAAATAAAGTACTAGCCATGTGGATCCTCTTTAGAGGAAAAGTATAACAACCAGCCACCCATTTTAGATTGATAATAAAATAGTTAGGCTGCCCCAGTGTCTCACCATAACATATAAAGTTGCATTAGTCTTGAAAACAAAATAATGCCCAGGATTACAGTAATACCCTATTTTTCCACAGAATTACTGCTTACCCCTTCCTTCTATGGGAACTATGTCAGCCAGTTCTGATATATCACAGTCTCCTCAGAAATAAATGACTGAACATACCTCAATGCTGCTTGTAGCATGAAAACTGTTCCTCACACTGAAGATTTCTCTAGCATTCCTCAGCACACTGTGGGAACCAACATGGATCTTAGTTATGTCTGCTAAGATCATCAATCTCAAGGCAGCAATCTTCTTCCAATGCTGCCTGAGAGAAAAATAGTACTCAACGGTACCATTTAAAAATAACAAACTCTTGATTGAAGAAATTAAAACTATCATTTTATCACCACTATCACTGTACCCTTCCTATTACTAGCATAGGCAAAGAGAATGACTGGGGGGAGGAGTTAAGGGAGGAGCTATATAGCAGCTCTGCTGTGGTGCTCTTTGCCACTTCCTGTTAGCAGGAGGATTATATCCCACAAGTAAAGGATGAAACCCGTGGACTCGGTATATCTTGTAAAAGAAATAGTCACATCAACTTTAGGGACTGTTTCCAAAATTCCAAATTAGCAATAGGTAAAGGATACCATTTTTTAAATTCTAGAAGAAGGTTTAAAAGAAGTACCAGGCTTAGACTATTCCTTAGCAATGAGATTAGAGATAGAGGGGCATATTTATCAAAGTGTAAACTATGTTGCATTCGTCAGCATCAATAAGCTCACCTAACATCGCCAAAGATTGCGGTCGTTTATCTTAATACGCTCTCCTTATTTATAAAAAAAAAAGCCATCAAAAACACGCACACCAAGTACGGGGCGATGAGCATTGGACTGTTGCTAACTAGCAGTCAAAGATCTTGCGTCTATTCAGCTTTTTTCCTACTTTATTTATACCATTTCACTGGTATATATGATTGGAACAGTCAATAGGATGAAAGCTCAATCCTATTGGCTGATTGGAACAGCCAATAGGATTTTAGCAGCTCTAATTCCTATTGGCTGATTGAAATATTTCAGCCAATAGGAATGCAAGGGACGCCATCTTGGATTGCGTCACTTGCATTGAAGAATCAGTGTACGGCGGAGACCGTATGAAGAGGATGCTCCTCGCCGTATGTCTTCAGGATGGACCCGATCCGCACCAGCTAGATGAACATAGAAGAGGCCGTCTGGATGAAGACTTCTTGCCACCTAGGTGGATCCTTCAAGCGGGACTTCAAGAACTGTAAGTGGATCGTTGGGGGTTAGCGTTAGGGGTTTTTTTAAGGGTTTTTTTGGGTGGGTTTTATTTTTAGATTAGGGTCTGGGCAGTAAAAGAGCTAAATACCCTTTTCAGGGTAGCTTAGGTTATTTTAGATAGATTTTTTTTTATTGGGGGGTTGGTTGGGTGGTGGGTTTTATTGTTGGGGGGTTGTATTTTTTTGTCAGGTAAAAGAGCCGATATCTTTGGGGCAATGCACCACAAAAAGGCCCTTTAAAGGGCCATTGGTAGTTTATTGTAGGCTTGGGGTTTTTTTTTATTTGGGGGGGCTTTTTTATTTTGATAGGGCTATTAGATTAGTTTATAATTTGGTTTGTTTTTTTTCGTAATTTAGTGTTTGTTTTTTTTTGTAACTTAGTTTTTTTGTAATTTAGGACTTTGTAAGAATGTTTAATTGTATATTTAAATAATTTTAGTAGGGTTAGGTTTTTTTAATATGTAAGTTAGTTTATTTAATTGGTAGTTTAATTTAATTGTAGTATAATAGTTAGGGTAGGTTAATTAATAGTTTAAAATTAGTTTATTTTAATTCTACAGGTGAGTTTTAATTTAATTGAAGATAGGGATGTTGTCATTTTAATTTAAAGTTAAGGGGTTAATAGCTTAATTTAGTTTTTGGCGATGTGGGGAGCTGATGGTTTAGGGGTTAATAGGTTTAGTTAGTGGTGGTGATGTGGGAGGCCAGAGGTTTAGGGGTTAATAAGTTTATTTAGTTGCGGCGGTGTCGGAGAGCGGCGGAATAGGGGTTAATAACATTATGTAGGTGGCGGCGATGTCGGGGGCGGCAGATTAGGGGGTGTTTAGACTCTGGGTTTATGTTAGGTGTAAACCTACCTTTTTTTCTACCATAGAAATCAATGGGGTATGCTTGATTCTCTTGCAGCATCGAACATAAGCTTTCAGTGCTTTCAGACTCCCATTGATTTCTATGGCATCCACGGCCTCAAAGGTGGCGGATTGAAAACCAGGTACGCTGTGTCGGAAAAGACGAAAGCTTACCTGTTAAAAGTTTGATAAATGGGGAAAAGTGTCAAATAGAGCCGAATGTGTATTTGGAACATCTGTAATGACGTAAGCATCGATCTGTGTCGGATTGAGATCCCAGGAGAAAGATGTTACGTCACAAATTTCAACATTTGCCGATCTTGAGGCTTTGATAACTAGGTCAGATCAATCTCGCAATAATTACGATGCGGAATCCCAGCGTATTTTCGGTTGACACTTTGATAAATAGGCCCCCATGTCTGGAATAGGAAATACTTTAGGAGTAATAACAGTAGTCTTAAATACAGAATTTAAACGATTACTAGGTCTATCATCAGGAGTTTTAGGCTCCTCAATCCATAAAGTAAATAATACTTCCTTTAAAAAGAGGACAAATATATCCAATTTTAAACAAAAAAGAAGATTTGCCAATCTCTGTCTCTGATGTAAGATCCTCCGAATCAGAGGAACCCCCATTAGTAGAAGATACGTCAGTATGATGTCAGTCAGTACAATAATTCACTAGATTTAAGAACATAATGCAAAACCCTTTAACATTTATTTGAAGGTGGAATAGCAGACATAGCCTACTCTATGGCTGTAGCAATAAAATCTTTCATTGCTGCAGAAATGCCCAACAACAAACACACTTATCTTTTTGTAGAAGTATGTTCAGACAGTTTAGTTTATATGGTAACTTCTGAAGCATGTTCAGTTTGAGACATAGTTGCAAAAAAAAATAGTTTGCAATTTTATATCTATTCTCTTATATATAGTAGGCTTGAGAGAGTGTGAAACAGTGCTAATATATAAAAAAAGAAGCATTGAAATAGGCAGTGATATAAGTGCTGCATACAGCTTTCTAACAAAAAAATTGAAAACACAGGGCGATTTGGGGGTGGAGTTTTATCCCTAAACATATCAAGACATGTAAAGACTTTTTTTTTTTTTTAAAGACATACCCAGACATGCGAAGACATGTTTCAAACTCAAACAAACCTGTTGTGAAGCTGTAATATATAAAGAGCACTAAACAACTGACATACATATATAAATACTCCCTTCATCATCCCTCAGACAAACACTGCACTTAGAGAGGAACTGTGCTTCAATAAACTTAGAAATGCCTTTCACAGAAGAAATCAAGCACATCATGCTTTACCACCTCCTAAGGAGGCAAAGCATTTAAAACGGAGGTATGATTGAGGTGGGAAGTGTACTTATAGGCATTTAAGGTTCGGTTAACTTTGCCCCCTCCTGGTAGGAATGTATATCCCATCAGTAACTAGCTCGTGGACTCTCGCCATCTATTTGAAAGTAATAGCGTTTAGCAAAAATCAATCAATAAACTGTCACTAATTACAGATTTTTAACCATTTTGTCTCAGACAGTTAACACCCATGTGCTGAAGCTGTTTGTAACAATTTGCCAATTTTTGTAATAAAATTCAATAACATACAACAGCATGGAAGTAATTATTTCCTAAATACTTTAAATACACAATTTATTACTCTACATTTAGCATTAGTTCAGTTTTAGGGGCCCATTTATCAAAGGGCTTGCGGACCTGATCCGACACTGCGGATCAGGTCCGCAAGACCTCGCTAAATGCGGAGAGCAATACGCTCTCTGCATTTAACATTGCACCAGCAGCTCACAAGAGCTGCTGGTGCAACGCCGCCCCCTGCTGACTCGCGGCCAATCGGCCGCCAGCAGGGAGCTGTCAATCAACCCGATCGTATTCGATCGGGTTGATTTCCGGCGATTCCTGTCCGCCTGCTCAGAGGGTTATGAAGCAGCGGTCTTTAGAAGACTCGCCAGAAACAGGGCCCTTCAAGCTCCGTACGGAGCTTGATAAATGGGCCTGTTAGAGTGTGTGTGTCTTACCAACAATGGGTTCCATCTCAGATATCTGGGTATTAAAAGCCAGGGTGGTTTATGAGATAAAGGTCCACAACACATTGGTGCTGTTTGAATAGATGATAGATAGATAGATAGATAGATAGATAGATAGATAGATAGATAGATAGATAGATAGATAGATAGATAGATAGATAGATAGACTTAAAGGGACATGAAACCCTAATTTGTTCTTTTGTGATTCAGAGAAAGCATATACTTTTTTTTTTATGCCAATGTATTTCCATTATCAAATTGTCTTCAGTCTTGTGATATTCTTTGTTGAAAAGATATATTAGTAGGCAGTGTGCAAGTCTGGAGACAATATTGCAGAAAAAAATGTTGCCATTTAGTGCTCTTGCAAATGTATAACACTAGAACAGCTGCCATATTGTGCTGCAGACACATGCAAGCAGCCTGCTTCTAAACTTGCCTCCCTGCTTTTCACCCAAGGATACCAAGAGAACAAAGAACATTTCAGAATAGAAGTAAATTGCAAACTTGTTTAAAACGGTCTGTTTGAATCATGAGAGAAATGTTGTGGGTTCTATGTCCCTTTAAGCACTACACTGCAGAACTAAAAAAAAAAAAAGACTGCTGTACTACAAGGATTATAGCAGACATTGATGCCAGCGTGTATAAAACAATTTAATAAAGCTTTATGTATTTTCCATAGCCATTGCCACATTCTACACCCCTGTATACCTGGTATATCTGTCTTACCCACACACCTCCTACGCAGCACCTTATACACAGACACTTAAAGTGAATGTCAAGTTTGATGAATCAGTGCCCGGTTTTTAAAATTCCTATTAAAAACAGGGGCACATTCATTCATCAAACTTTACGTTTCACTCATTTTGTTAAAATACTTACCTTTTATTCTTGAAAGCCGCTCCAGCGCTTCCCCTGCTTGTCGCAAGGCTCTTTATACGTCAGCAAAGACGAATCCGGCTTCCTCCAATCACTGCTTCCCCCCCAGAGCAAACATTGCCTGAGGCCAAGTCGTGATTGGAGGAAGCTGGATTCGTCATTTTTGACATATGAAGAGGCTTGCGACGGGCGGGGAAGCACTGGAGCGGCTTTCAAGAATAAAAGTTAAGTATTTTAACAAAACGAGTGAAATGTAAAGTTTGATGAATGAAACTGTCCCCGTTTTTAATAGGATTTTTAAAACCTGGGCACACATTCGTCAAACTTTACATTCACTTTAACAGAGATTTCCTCTGCTTCACATTCACCACTCCCTCTTGCAGCACCTTATGTAGAGATATACAGTACAATAGAGAGGTTACATATGTCTTAAACATACATACACAACACTTTATACTCACAGCACAATCCCCTCTACAGTACCTAATATACAGATATAAAATATTATAGAGGTTTCCTCTGTCACACACACACCTAGTATAAATCAATATATAATAGTATAGAGAGGTTCCCTCTGTCACATACACACAGATTCCTCCCTAGTATAAAGAGGTTCCCTCTCCCCAGTAACTTATATATAATATTCTAGAGAGGTTCCCTCTGCCTCTCACACACAGATCCTCCACGGTAACTTATATACTGATATATAATACTACAAAGAGGTTCATCTGCCTCTCACACACACAATTCCCTCCCAGTGCATCATATGCAAATATAATAATATAAAGAGGTCCCCTCTGCCTCACACATACAACTCCATCCCCAGTAGATTATATAGAGAAATACTATAGATAAGTAACTCTGCCTCTCTCTCACACACAACCCTTTCCCAGTACAGTACATTACATATATATATATATATTTATATATATTATAGAGAGGTTATTTCTTCCTCTCTCACACACAGCCCCCTCCCCAGTACTTTATATATAGATTTACAATACGATATACATATTCCCTATGCCTCACACATATTATTATTGAGAGGTTCCCTCTGCCTCAAAAACAGCCCCTGCCCAGTACCTTATATAGAGAAATATAATACTATAAATTGGTTCCTCTGCCTCTCACACACAACCCCTCTCCAGCACATTATATAGATATATATATATTATTAAAGAGGGGTTCCCTCTACCTCACACACAGAACACCATCACCAGTAACTTATATACTGATATATAATACTACAAAGAGGTTCATCTGCCTCTCACACCCACAATCCCCACACACACACACAGTGCATCATATGCAAATATAATACTATAAAGAGGTACCCTCTGCCTCACACAACTCCATCCCCAGTAGCTTATAGAGAAATATAATACTATATATAAGTTCCTCTGCCTCTCTCACACACAACCCCTCTCCAGCACACACATATATATATATATATATATATATATATATATATATATATATATATATATAAAATTATTATTATTATTAAAGAGGGATTCCCTCTACCTCGCACACAGATCTCCTTCCCAGGCCAGTATATTAGATGCAGATAAATAATATTACACTCTCTCTTCTCATTCCTCTGACACGCACATACACAATCAGCTCCCTCCCCAGAGCCTCCGACCTAATAAACACACTGATACCGTCTTTAGTACAGTATATGTAGGTATGTAACACTATACAATTGTGTCTTTGCTCATAATTACCGTTGTTAAACCGCCATTTTGATTGTTATAGCATTAGCATAGCAACTAGGTCCCTTCGAGCAGAAGGACCTGTGACGTCACAAGTCACATAACTGTCGTGACCATACGGAAAGAGGACTACCGGAAGTCAGTGGGCGGGAAGTTTAAATGCAGCTTCCGGTATCTCTTAGTGCAATTAGATCGCTGCGCTCATTTATTTATTGTTGTATAGAATAAGCTTCTACTGTCTCAGCACTCAGTACGGTGGTTTCATGTAGATAACTGTGTATGTGTGTTTCAGAATAAATATATTTTTGATAACTATCTCTTTAAAAGGTGCTGCAGACTATTTAGTATGTGAAGCACAGAGAGCCTCCATATACAATTATATATCTGTATATAACGTACTCTGTGTGAGGAAGAGGGAACCTCTTTATATAAGGTACTGGGGAGGGGACTATCTGTGTGTGAAGCAGAGATAACCTCCATATACAATTATATGTCTTATATAAAGGTTCTGAGGAGGGGACCTCTCTATAATATTTTATAACTGTATATAAGGTGCTGGGGAGGGAGCTGTGTGTGAGGAAAAGGGAGACCCTATAAAATTGTAGAGTGGTATATAAAGAACTGGAGGTGGCTTGTGAGAGACAGAATGAACCTCTATAATATATATGTGTATATAAGGTACGGTGGAGGAGGATGTGTGTGTGAGTAAGGGATCCTCTCAATAATATTATATATCTGTATGTAAGATTCTAGTGAGGGCATTGAGTGTGTGTGAGATACAGAGAGAGACTCTTTATAATATGAAGTAGCTCTGTATAAGGCATTTGTACTTAACTATTACTTATGGATTTCTTTGCATACCCTCAAAGCTCCCTTCTATTTTACTCAAACACAAAACAGTATTTATCATCAGTTGTGTGTGTGTGTGTGTGGTAAATGTATGTATACATGAATGTGATGCATATATATGTAGGTATAAGTAACCTGGGTATTTGTGAGTGTGTATACATATGTTTGGAGTATGATTGTATACAGATATATTTCCAAGTGTGTGTATGTGTGTCTATAGTATGTGTATGTATGTATATTTGTGTGTGTATGTGTGTCTATAGTATGTGTATGTATGTATATTTGTGTGTGTATGGCCATTAATCCCATATCTGTAATTTCTGTCATGTATGATGATGGAATAACAAAAGGCTGCTGGGAAATAACTGTCTCATCAAGTACATTTCTACTGTTGCAGGTCTCAGTGTAAAAAACTTCATTGATGATGAACAACATAAAGAAGAAGCTGTCTGAGCGGATCCTGAATCACATCCTGGAGATTCTATACCTGCTGACGGGAGAGGTGAGAAAACATCATAACGACATCATGGTAACCTGCAGTGAATATGTATATTAGTTGCTTAGCAACAAGCGGTGACAGATGCTCAGAGGTAAAGAAAGAGACGATGTTTATGCAAAAATGTAGTTGTTTTGGGAATATTCTGTTGTAGAAATTTACTTGATGAGACAGTTATTTCCCAGCAGCCTTTTGTTATTTGTTCCATCATCCCCATACACAGGCCAGCAATAGGCAGCTTATGAAGTGATGTCAGGCTTAGGCTAATAAAGAATAAACTGTTATTTATATGGTGTAAACAAGTAGTAATTTGTGCAGAAGAGGAAGTGCTATTGTATAGAATGGCCATAAGCATGCGTACATATGCCATATATAGATAATTTCTGCATGTACACCAGCTAGCTGGTTAGTCTACTTACATCCTGGTAATTCCATTGTGCATGTTACCTAAATTTCCTGTAATTTATCTCCATATAATGTGTGTGTTTCTTTTTTTTTGGGGGGGGGGGTTTAACTGTACGCAAAGATATTGTAATGTATCTTACAGGAACCAGAAACTGACCTTGCAACATATTACACAGTGATTGCTTGATCAGTGCAGGGGCTTAGTTATATTTTATATTCAAAAAGCTTCTCAATGGTTTTGCCCCTGGACTGAAAATAAATGTGAATGGTGCAAACAAAATTACCATTTAAATGCTTTTAAAATGCATGTAGATCTTTTTCCAATGCGACCCTTAATTGCTGAGACATACTGTGCCTATGTAAAACCTGTATTGTGTTTACAGATATTTTGCAAAGTATGTTTAACAGTAAATACATGCTAGACATCACTATGTATTCAATGCAAAGATTAGCCTTAAAATAATATGTAGATGTATCTTTACAATTTTATTAGTTGTTGAAATATTGAATATATGTTTAAATTTTAGTTTCTATAAATTACTTTATTTTCTATAAAGTAATGTTTGAGCTAGTTTTCTATTTATCTATGTTTGTGTCCCAGAGGCAGAACTTTTTTTTAACTTTCTGCAATGAGATTTTTTTTAGTGAATTTTTTCTGCAGTGTCTCAGAGGAGCCGGTTTTGCTGCGTTTGTTACACTTACCCAGTGTGTATGATGAAAGGCTAATGTACAGCCTCACTGCTGTAGGTTCCCACGGTGTCAGTCTGCCTCGGAACTTGCTCTACTCTCCTGCTGGGGTCTTTATGCTTCACTTGACAGCACAAGGGGCTGGATCCAAAAATCACTAACTTTGTGCTGTGGCTGTTTCTTGTATTGCCAGGTCCCACAGTGTCAGCACATTAAGACCCTAGAGAAAGCAGCAACTCCTCTGCATTACAGTCACTTCCTGCCCCTCTTCAATGTTTCTTCTCAGTGGAGCAAGAGAAAAATTCCACTTATTTTTAAACCATGAATACCAGAGAGGACTGCAAGTGTAATGCAGTGCACTACAGCCTTTTTTGGGAACCATTGAGTTAACTGCTCTGCCGTCTAGCTACACACACAAATACACACACATACATACATACATAAACACACACACAAATATTGATTCCAGTAATGAGAAGTTTAAAAAAATATATCTTTGAGAGTAGGCAAAGGATAATGAGGTCGCTTGATTGCCGTATTGAGATCTCTCAGGTCTAGACGTATCCATAATTTGCCTGTACATGGTTTTTCAGCAGTAACTATGGAGTTAACCCAATTAGTAGGTTCTGTAACTTTAGTGATAACACCCTGCTTCTCCATGCTCTCGAGCTCTTCTTTAGGGCAGCTGCGTAATGTGAGAGGGATGCATCTCGGTGGGTACACTACTGGGGTTGCCTTTTGGTCTTAGGGTATGGTACATTCACCAGGGAATAGGCTGATTCCTTTGAAATTGTCTGCAAATTTCTCCATGATTGGTACTTTACTTGGACTGCTTGAGATGGATAGTACTAGTTTGATGAGGCCAAAATCTATGCTGCTTTTTAGGCCTATGACAGGAGGTGCTCTTGTGTCGACAATGTAAAATGTCAAGAACTACAAATGCACCAAAATGTTTTGGCCAAGAAAGGCATTATAGGTTATTTCGTTTTTCTTTTCTTTTTGGTATTATTGTGTAGAATATTTAAAATTTTATGCTAGCCTAGAGCTGTTCTTTGAATTCATTACTTGACTTACTGTTTTGCATATAATAATGGTTTTCAGAGACTATACTTTATTTGGATAATTGGTAACAAAATAAAAATCTGATTCTGTTACATAGGACTGAATATATATATATATATATAATTACTACTTAGAGCAGATAGCGTTCCATCAATATATATTATTAGAACCAAAGAAGGACAAGGCTGCACTGGAAACCACAAGAAAACATGCGCTTTATTTAAAGATAAAAGAGACACAGGGTATGCCTTCACCTATTTAACTTCATGTACCAAAAGAAATGTAGAGCAGATGGTTGTAAATCACATATATTACATATATATAACCCCTACATGCTAGCATGTGTCTAAGCCGGTATAGAATAGTCCATGATACAATCCGGGCTCTTAGTGTAAATACACGCTCTGGCTGTGCTAGACAGATTTACCATCCTGGAATCAAGGCTTCGTCAGAAGCCTCGATTCCAGCCCTGAAGGGGGAGGGGTGAAACGCATAATGTTTGGAGTTTGGAAATCTGCAATGTGGAGGTAGACGCTACTATGGTGGAGCAGTTTTGATTGTACACGTACAGAGAAATCAAGTTCACCAACCTACGGCATAATAGCAAATGAAGACCCGCATCGGCATACATCACAGGATCATTGAGGTATTTGGTAGCCCTGACATAGGCACCATTCCTAAGAATCAAGAAGTGAATGTATGCCGTGCGGTAAAAGCCTTGCAAGGTGGTGGATGCATTTTCATGCCCTTGGGGATAATTACCCTGCTTTGTTGGAAAGTCAACATTGGTCCTCTTTGGTATTTGTGGGACAGTACACACCTCTCAATACTGGAGCGTGTCTTTACACTTAAGTGCCCGGAGTAATTGAGGTTAGGACGGTAAATCTGTCTAGCACAGCCGTAGCGTGTATTTACACTAAGAACCCGGATTGTATCATGGACTGTTCTATGCCGGCTTAGACACATGCTAGCATGTGTGTATATATATATATATATATATATATATATATATATATATATATATATGTAATATATGTGATTTACAACCATCTGCTCTACATTTCTTTTGGTACATGAAGTTCAATAGGTGAAGGCATACCCTGTGTCTCTTTTATCTTTAAATAAAGTGCATGTTTTCTTGTGGTTTCCAGTGCAGCCTTGTCCTTCTTTGGTTCTAATAATATATAGTGATGGAACTCTATATGCTCTAAGTGGTAATTATAGATTTTGGGACTGCTAGCATGGATTCCGTCGCATAATTGTTCACATTTATCCGAGTGCACCCTACCTTTAAACTATTCGTTTATAACTATATATATATATATATATATATATAATATAATATATTGATATTTAATATTGTTTTAACTATTTTCTGTCCAATTTTGGTGTGTTACTTTCAATAAAAGTTTTGTTATTCTATGTTATTGGCTTGTAGTTTTTAATTAATTTCATGAATTTAAATTAATCTAAATTGAAAAAGTCTAATATTAAAGGGACAGTCAAGTCCAAAAAAACCTTTCATGATTCAAATAGGGCATGTAGTTTTAAACAACTTTCCAATTTACTTTTATCACCAATTTTGCTTTGCTTTCTTGGTATTCTTAGTTCAAAGTTAAACCTAGGAGGTTTATATGCTAAATTCTAAGACTTTGAAGGCCGCCTCTAATCTGAAAGCATTTTGACAGTTTTTCACCACTAGAAGGCATTAGTTCATGTATTTCACATATATAACATTGAGCTCACGCACGTAAATTTACAGAGGAGTGAGCACTGATTGGCTAAAATGCAAGTCTGTCAAATGAAGTGAAATAAGGGAGCACTCTGCAGAGGCTTAGATACGAGGTAATTACAGAGGTAAAACATGTAGTATTATTATAACTGTGTTTGTTATGCAGAACTGGGGAATGGGTAATAAAGGGATTATCTATCTTTTTAAACAACAACAATTCTGGTGTTGACTGTCCCTTTAATACAATTGTATAGAAAAAAAAATATTTTAAAATAAGTAAAAAAAAAGAAGTTATTTTCGGTTTTTGGCCAAGTGCATCCTGAATCTTTTGGTTTCCGTCCAGAATATGCGTTTTGGTGCATCACTAGTTTTCTAGGACTATACTTTATTTGGATAATTGGTAAAAAAAAAAAAAAATCTTTTAAATCTGATTCTATTAGATAGAACTGAAAGAAGAATGTATATTGATATTACATTAATATCAAGAATATATTATTCTTCATTCAGTCGTATATAACAGATTTATATATATACAGGTGGCCTTCGTTTTACAACGGTTCAATTTACACCGTTTCAGAATAACAACCTTTTTTTCCAGTCATGTGACTGCTATTGAAAAGCATTGAGAAGCAGTGCATTTATTAAAATAGCCAGTAGGTGGAGCTGTCCGCTTGTGTTGCAGCAAAGCCAAGCAAGCTGAAATTAATCAGTTTAACCAGACCTGAGCTATCGAGCAGATTTCAAAGGAACAAGATCTTCCTGTCTATAAATCAGTCCAGATTGGAATGCATATAAATAACTGTTTGCTGAAAAATGCAAGTGAAGTCTGTGTTGTGTGATTATTTTATTAGGTTCATAATGCTGTTTAGCAAATGTTTTTGTTCATTTAACTTAGTTTAATTATATATACTGTGTTGTGTGATTATTTTATTAGGTTTATAATGATGTTTAGCATTTAAAGTCTTCATTTCAAAGCTTTAAAAATAATGTATTAGGTGTTACTTATGACAATTTTGAGAGGGGCCTGGAACCTATGTCCCTCACTTCCCATTGACTTACATTATAAACTGGGTTTTTAATTTACAACGGTTTCGATTTACAACCATTCCTTCTGGAACCTAACCCCGGCTTAAACTGAGGGCTATCTGTATATATATATATATATATATTATTTTTTTTTATTATTTATTTATTTTAAGTTATTTTCTGTCCAATTTTGGTGTGTTACTTTCAATAAACGTGTGGTTATTTATTTTATTGGCTTGTAGTTTTTCATTTCAGATTCATTCAATTCATTCAAAAGTCTTATAATAATTATAGAAAAAAACTATTTTAAAATTATTTGTTAAAAAAAAAGTAATTTTTGGCCAAGGGCATCCTGAATTTTCGGTTTCGGTCCAGAATTTTCATTTTGGTGCATCCCTATCAAGAACATTAGAGTGTCTTTGTGTTTCAGGTCACACTTGCCTTTAACTGCCAGGTGTTCAACACCATAGCCATATTACAAACAGATAAGGGGCAACCTAAGGTCAAACATGGCAGCACCCATACATAATAGAAACTCTGTTGAATTTAGAAAATAAAAAAATCAGAGTTAAAGGGATACTAAATCCTTTTTTTTTTTTTATTAATCAGATAGAGCATGCAATTTTAAGCAACTTTCTCATTTACTTCTATTATCAATTTTTCTTTGTTCTCTTGCTATCTTTATTTGAAAAAGCAGGAATGTAAGCTTAAGAGCCGGCCCCTTTTTGGTTCAGCACCTGGGTAGCGTTTGCTGATTGGTTGCTAAATGTAGCCACCCATCAGCAAGTGCTACCCATGTTTTGAACCAAAAATGGACAAGCTTCTTACCTTCCATTCCTGCTTTTTCAAATAAAGATAGCAAGAGAATGCGCACACTCACAATAAAATATAATGCAGATAGTATTATAATGTTATAATAAACAGGTTATATGCAGCGGTATAAATTAAAACTGCTAGGGAGGATTACAAAATATGATAAGGTAAAAAAGATATATCCAAATACTTATCAAAATTTAAAAAATCCAGTATGTAAATAAAAAAGTCTTATCCTTCTGATGGTGATACTTGAATGAAATTAGAGAGCGATGTTCAGTGCTGCTCGTCACAAAACAACTCAAGGTTCAATTTGAGTAAAGTAGTACAGCTGCAGGAATCTAAAAAAACAAGCACACACAAACACCTCTCATGGTGCAGATCAATTTAATAAAATTAAACAAATATTTATAAAAACAAAAACGACTTAAGGTATTCCCTACTCACAAGTGTAACCCCAATCTAATGAGGTAAGTATAGGCAGGTGGATGTCAAAGTGTCCCCACTTGTATTCGGTCTTTAATCCAAATGCAATCCAGAGTCTTCTCACTCCTGTTCCTATCAATATCCCCAGTGGTACACACTGTCAATCTTTTCCACTTGTCTGTGGTTTAAGTTCACTGATGTGAGTTCAAACAAACCGCTCTGTCAGGAGCTGTTAAAAATGCCGTGAGTAGCTGCAGTGTACACAGAACTCCACTTCAGCGTGTGTGTCTCGGGTGACGTAAGGTGGGCGTGGCCTTACGCGTTTCACGGAACTCATCCGCTTCGTCAGAGGCTTGATGTACGCCCACCTCACCAGCTGTACTTTTAAGACAGCGTACAGGTTCACGCCCACCTTTTAGATTCCTGCAGCTGAGATATATATATATGTTATGTGTGTTGATATCTTGCAATGCAACACTTAATTCCTGGTATACAGTATACTGTGCATATTTACAATATTTACTGTGTGTGCAGCTATTATGCAATGCAAAACATATTTTCTGATATTTACTGTGCATATTTACAATATTTATTGTGTGTGCAGACATTTTGCAATGCCTTGCCATGTGACCATGATGAGATGGAGAAAATGATAACAGGATACACGCATGTGATGTGAGAGGGGTCAGTAATGTTTTTATGTTTCACTCTTGCAGCGTGTGACTAACTCACTGACAGTGAGTCACATGACCGAGGACAAGATGACAACAGAGAGGATACTGACCCACACCCTGCAGATCATGTACCTGCTGACAGGAGAGGTGAGAGCTAATGGGATATGTCATAATAAGAGCTGTACGACTGGCTTTACTGGTTTATTTACACACATTAACATGGTTTGAAATGTTTAGGATAAGCTGATTTCCATTTGACATGTCCTCGCTCATTCTGTACATGGGGTATATAACCTTTTCACACTAAGGGCCAAACATGTATATTTTTGTATATACTTTAAAAACCAGGGGTAATCTTTAAAACAAAACATCCAAAAATATATTACAATAGACCAAAATATTCAAACATTTACATATACGCCTAGATTTAGAGTTCTGCGGCCAAAGGGGTGCGTTAGCTACGCATGCTTTTTTTCCCCCGCACCTTTTAAATACCGCTGGTATTTAGAGTTCACAGAAGGGCTGCGTTAGGCTCCAAAAAGGGAGCGTAGAGCATAATTTACCGCCACTGCAACTCTAAATACCAGCGGTGCTTACGAACGCGGCCAGCTTAAAAAACGTGCTCGTGCACGATTCCCCCATAGGAAACAATGGGGCCGTTTGAGCTGAAAAAAAACCTAACACCTGCAAAAAAGCAGCGTTCAGCTCCTAACGCAGCCCCATTGTTTCCTATGGGGAAACACTTCCTATGTCTGCACCTAACACCCTAACATGAACCCCGAGTCTAAACACCCCTAACCCCAAAAAAGCAGCGTTCAGCTCCTAACACAGCCCCATTGTTTCCTATGGGGAAACACTTCCTATGTCTGCACCTAACACCCTAACATGAACCCCGAGTCTAAACACCCCTAACCTTACACTTATTAACCCCTAATCTGCCGCCCCCGCTATCGCTGACCCCTGCATTATACTATTAACCCCTAATCTGCCGCAAACTACGTTATCCCTATGAACCCCTAATCTGCTGCCCCTAACCCCCGCCGACCCCTATATTATATTTATTACCCCCTAATCTGCCCCCCCCAACGTCGCCGCTACCTACCTAATCTGCCGCCCCCGCTATCGCTGACCCCTGCATATTATTTTTAACCCCTAATCTGCCGCTCCGTACAATGCCGCAACCTACATTATCTCTATGTACCCCGCCCTAATCTGCTGCCCCTAACACCGCCGACCCCTATATTATATTTATTAACCCCCTAATCCGCCCCCCCCCAACGTCGCCGCCACCTACCTACAATTATTAACCCCTAATCTGCCGACCGGACCTCACCGCTACTCTAATAAATGTATTAACCCCTAAAGCTAAGTCTAACCCTAACACCCCCCTAAATTAAATATAATTTTATTCTAACGAAATAAAATAAATCTTATTAAATAAATTAATCCTATTTAAAGCTAAATAATTACCTGTAAAATAAATCGGAACAGCCAATAGAATGCAAGCTCAATCTGATTGGCTGATTGGATCAGCCAATCGGATTGAACTTGAATCTGATTGGCTGATTCCATCAGCCAATCAGAATTTTCCTACCTTAATTCCGATTGGCTGATAGAATCCTATCAGCCAATCGGAATTCGAGGGACGCCATCTTGGATGACATCCCTTAAAGGAACCGTCATTCGTCGGGAAGTCGTCGGCCAGGATGGATGTTCCGCGTCGGCGGGATGAAGATGGATCCGGAAGAAAGAAGATTGAAGATGCCGCTTGATAGAAGACTTCAGCCGGATGATGGACCTCTTCAGCCCCCGCTTGGATCAAGACTTCAGCCGGATGATGGACCTCTTCAGCCCCCGCTTGGATCAAGACTTCAGCCGGATGATGGACCTCTTCAGCCCCAGATCGGATGAAGACTTCGGAGCCTCTTCTGGACGGATCGGTGATACCCGGCGTGGTGAAGACAAGGTAGGAAGATCTTCAGGGGCTTAGTGTTAGGTTTATTTAAGGGGGTTTGGGTTAGATTAGGGGTATGTGGGTGGTGGGTTGTATAATGTTGGGGGGGGGTATTGTATGTTTTTTTTTACAGGCAAAAGAGCAGAATTCTTTGGGGCATGCCCCGCAAAAGGCCCTTTTAAGGGCTGGTAAGGTAAAAGAGCTTTTCAATTTTTATTTTCGAATAGGGTAGGGCATTTTTTTATTTTGGGGGGCTTTGTTATTTTATTAGGGGGCTTAGAGTAGGTGTAATTAGCTTAAAATTGTTGTAATATTTTTATAATGTTTGTAAATTATTTTTTTATTTTTTGTACTTTAGTTAGTGTATTTATTTGTATTTATTTGTAGGTATTTGTATTTAATTTATTTATTGATAGTGTAGTGTTAGGTTTAATTGTAGATAATTGTAGGTAGTTAATTTAATTAATTTATTGATAGTGTAGTGTTAGGTTTAATTGTAACTTAGGTTAGGATTTATTTTACAGGTACTTTTGTAATTATTTTAACTAGGTAGCTATTAAATAGTTCTTAACTATTTAATAGCTATTGTACCTGGTTAAAATAAATACAAAGTTGCCTGTAAAATAAATATTAATCCTAAAATAGTTACAATATAATAATTATTATTTATATTGTAGCTATATTAGGGTTTATTTTACAGGTAAGTATTTAGCTTTAAATAGGAATACTTTATTTAATAAGAAATAATTTATTTAGTTAGATAAAAATTATATTTAACTTAGGGGGGTGTTAGTGTTAGGGTTAGACTTAGCTTTAGGGGTTAATACATTTATTAGAGTAGCGGCGAGGTCCGGTCGGCAGATTAGGGGTTAATACTTGAAGTTAGGTGTCAGTGATGTTAGGGAGGGCAGATTAGGGGTTAATACTATTATAGGGTTTTTGAGGCGGGAGTGAGGTGGATTAGGGGTTAATAACTTTATTATAGTAGCGGTGAGGTCCGGTCGGCAGATTAGGGGTTAATAATTGTAGGTAGGTGGCGGCAACGTTGGTGGCAGATTAGGGGTTAATAAATATAATATAGGGGTCCGCGGTGTTAGGGGCAGCAGATTAGGGGTACATAGGGATAACGTAGGTTGCGGCGGTGTGCGGTCGGCAGATTAGGGGTTAAAAAATGTATTAGAGTGGCGGCGATGTGGGGGGGCCTCAGTTTAGGGGTACATAGGTAGTTTATGGGTGTTAGTGTACTTTAGAGCACAGCAGTTAAGAGCTTTATGAACCGGCGTTAGCCCAGAAAGCTCTTAACTCCTGGCTTTTCTCTGCGGCTGGAGTCTTGTCGTTAGATTTCTAACGCTCACTTCAGCCAAGACTCTAAATACCGGCGTTAGAAAGATCCCATTGAAAAGATAGGATACGCAAATGGTGTAGGGGGATCTGCGGTATGGAAAAGTCGCGGCTGCAAAGTGAGCGTTAGACCTTTACCTACACGACTCTAAATACCAGCGGTAGCCCAAAACCAGTGTTAGGAGCCCCTAACGCTGGTTTTGACGGCTAACGCAGAACTCTAAATCTAGGCGATAGTTTTTAGCATTTCTTATCTCTGAGAATGGCCACAAAGCTCGGACATTTCACAGAAATTTGTTTATGCAAGGAAAAGTTACCAGCACATGAAAAACAGAGTTAAATGGTTTAGTGGTTAATGGCTGTTAGGGGGTTAAGTGATTGTGTGGAACTATTGAAGTGGGAACCGGCAATTTAAAGGTTAAATGCTATGAGGGTGTGGCAGTTCATGTGTTTATTGCGGAGTGATTAAGGAGCCTATAACGCTGGTGGTTACTGCTTATGGTAACATTTTACAGCTTTTAAAAATCAATATTAAAAGTTTATCATTCTATGCATTGTGCACATGATAATGAGCTGGTAATTTCAGAGTAAGTTTGGTTAGCACGCTAATTAGCGCATATTATTATAAGAATGTGATGCACTAATTTTTGTTGAATATTTTAACCTGTGACTTCTAATACCAACAGTTAGGGGAATCAAGAAATACTGATTGCGTGAAGCACAGAGCAATGTATCTCTTGACTTCTATTCTATATACTGTAATATTTAGTTCGGGTACGTGGTGGCATATATATGAATTACAAAAAAAAACCACATTCCAGCCCTTGGTTTTATGGTTGGAAAATGTATTCTATAGAATTTCACTATTACAGGAAAAATACCCCCCCCCCCCTTTCCCAATGCAGCAGCATTCACCGGCTTAGAGGATGGTATGAGCACTACTGGGGAATGTAACATTATAACGGCGTCCAAGCTCAGTAACTCTCCTTACTGACCCATCTTACCCTGTGTGTTTCCTACCGTTTGTCTGTATCTCTGTATTTTCTTAGTAACATTATCCTGGCTCTGTCAGTAAAAGTGTGTGACAGAAACAGTCCCTGTGTCAACACTGAATGAGTTGTGTGTGTTTCAGGTGCCTATAAAGTGTGATGATGTTGCTGTGTATTTCTCTATGGAGGAGTGGGAGTATATAGAGGGACACAAGGAGCTTTACAAGGACGTCATGATGGAGATTCACCAAGCAGTAAGGACTATGGAGATCCCAGGAAACGAGAGCTCAGGTAACGCTGTGTAATAATAAATATCTCACTCAGGAAATGCACATACACTGCATATGTAACTGACTGAGTAAATCTACAGTGAATCTGTTGTGTGTGTGAGCTAGTGAGCTGTCTCATTATAAACTAGTTTTATACCCAACATAAATAGCAACGCTTTTTGCACAGGGATATGAGGCAAAAAAGTTTGCCAGGAATATTAATGCAATTATATATTAATAGTAGTATATGCAAAAAACTTATTTATGCAACAGACTAGCAGGAAATGCATGTCGCATTCTTAGGGTGTGATGGGTATTGGCTGATAGAAAAAGGTAGGTTTATCCAGCAACAGATCTTTTAAAAAAAGTAGAATGCATTCTTTCATGATTAGCAAAGGAAACAAAAGTTATTTTTATTATTGTTAGAACTATCAGGTCACAGTGATGAAAATCTAGAGACAGGAGCACGTGGAGAACATGTACAGAATATTCAGCTATCAGATGACTCTGCAAGTGAGATATCTATAGTAGAAGCTTCACAATTAGAAAACTCTGATTCTGAAATTATTTCACCCTATGTAAATGATGAGCCTCAATACAGACAGATTGTAATGATAACATCTATTTGGTACACAAACATACCCTGTCTTTCTCTCTCACCTACCAAGCACACACACGCCCTCTCTTCTCTTTCATCCCTGCTTTATGTAAATAGTGCATACACATGACCTCTATTCTCTTCACTCTCACTATCTGTTCCGTGTAAATGGTACACACATGCACTCTCTTCCCTTCTCTCTCACACTCTGCTTCATGTAAATGGTACACACACATGCCCTCTCTTTTTTTCTCTCTCACTATCTGTTCCGTGTAAATGGCACACATGCACTCTCTTCCCTTCTCTCTCACCCTCTGCTTCATGTAAATGGAACACACACGCCCTCTTTTCCTTTCTCTCTCACCCTCTGCTTCATGTAAATGGTACTCGCACGCCCTCTCTTCCCTTCTCACACACATGCCCTCCCTTCCCTTTTTTCTCACTTTCTGCTTCATATAAATGGCACACACACACCCTCTCTTTCTTTTCTTTTTTCCTCACTCTTCTTCATGTAAATGATTTACACATGTGCTCTCTCTATCCATTGTGCTCACCCCCTGCTTCATGTATATGGTACACACACATGCCCTCTCTTACCTTCTCTCTTACCCTCTGTTTTGTATAAATGATACACACATGTGCTTCCTCTATCCCTTCTGCTCACCCTTTAGTTCATCAAATTGTATTCTGAAAACTATAATTTATTGTGAATTCAGTTATTGTGGCCATTAATAAATATATGACTAACTATATTAATAAGTTGGCAACTGGTACTTTCATTATAAAGTACCCATTGCTGTGTTAAACATTCATTGCTTTTGGGGTGATATAAAATCCTAAACCATGAAATATTGTCTGCATTAAATGTTCTGACAGATGACATTAATACTGACTTAGATGTTAAAACAGAAGATCTGAGTGTAACGTGTCAGCTGGAAGCTCCAATGCAGGAAATGTGTTACAGCAACAATGAAGGTAAGTGCACGTGTGTGACAAGTCTTCTGTTTATGAGGTATTGCCTGGCTTTTGTTGTTTGTAAGGTGTCGCCAGCCAGGGTGTCATCTCAATCAAACACTTAGTGTCACAGTGCAATATAGCCTGATGCTCATTGACTGCTGTCACATTTGTATAGTTTGTTTATCCTCGTCACATGACACCCAAACCCTATACAGCTGCTGTCATTTATATCTGCCAGAGTATAATCGTTGCTATTGTCATCCAATCAGCTGCGGATACATCAGTAGCCCTTTGTAGGAGCAGAAAATAAATACCACAGCATTATTTAAAACTGCTCATCTGTATGTCATGTCTGTATATTCTGAGTTATATGTAAATTGTTGTACTTAAACCTTCTATCTTGCATGTGGAAGACCAGCAGAGAAGCATGTTCATAATATTTATTTTTAAATAGAAAAATTTGAAAGGGACATTGCCAGCAAGCCACAGCATTAAAGACAGCACCAACCAAACAGATGCAGAGAGCACAATATACTTTATGCAAAAAGGTAATATTAGTAATAATTACCCAGGTGAGAAGTGGCAGCAGTTATGACCATAGAACTTCTATTAAAGTGTGCAATAGTGTACCCAGTCAAATTGCATATTCTAATGAGCTGTTTACATTAAGTAAGAAAGACCATGAACCTTTCTGTAATACGGTATATGTTTGTATAATGTAATCAAGATTTGACTCTATGGTTATGTGTGTAGGACCTTGTGTAGCGTGTCTGTGCATGTTTACAGGGGTTGTTAGAATACTAGTGCTGTATTTTCCCCATGTCAGGTATAGGGGTTGTTGAAATTTTAGTGCTGTATTGTCCCCATGTCAGGTATAGGGGCTGCTTGGATACTAGTGCAGTATTGTCTCCATGTCGGGTATAGGGGCTGTTGGAAAACTAGTGCTGTATTAACCCCATGTCAGGTATAGGGGCTGTTTGAATACTAGTGCTGTACTGTCCCCATGTCAAGTATAGTGTTTATTAGAATATTAGTGCTATATTATCCCCATGTCAGCTTTAGGGGCTGTTGGCATACTAGTGTTGTATTGTCCCCATGTCAGCTATAGAGGCTGTTTAAATACTAGTGCAGTATTGTCCCGATGTCAAGTATAGTGGCTGTTGGAATACTAGTGCTATATTATCCCCATGTCAGCTATAGGGGCTGTTGGTATACTAGTGTTGTATTGTCCCCATGTCAGCTATAGGGGCTGTTGGAATACTAGTGCTGTATTGTCCCCATGTCAGCTGTAGAGGCTGTTTACTAGTGCAGTATTGTCCTCATGTCAGGTTTGGGGACTTTTGGAATACTAGTGCTACATTATCCCCATGTCAGCTATAGAGGCTGTTGGAATACTAGTGCTGTATTGTCCTCATGTCAGCTATAGAGGATGTTGGAATACTAGTTCTGTATTGTCCTCATGTTGGGTAAAGAGGCTGTTGGAATACTTCTGCTGTATTATTCCCAGATAGGTATAGGTGCTTAGTGTTCTCCACAAAAAAAATTGCCAGCCGGGTGGCATTATGAAGTACCCGGATTGGGCAGTTTAATATTTTCTAATATTATATAATTTTCTGCTATCCAAAACACAAATTAATTGCATAATTTAACATAAATATATTTAATGATTTGTGCAATAAAAATTGAAGATTTTTAATATTAGCAAATTTTTGCTTAAAGGTCCACTAAATACAGTAGGATTACACCATTTCAAATAATCAGTAGATTCCCCTCTGTATCATGTGACAGCCATCATCCAATCACAGACTATTATACGTATACCATATGAACTTGTGCACATGCTCAGTAGTATATAAAAATAATGTGCACAATTTGTTAATGGAAGTAAATTTGAAAGTCTCTTAAAACTGCATGCTCTGAATCATGAAAGTTTAAAGGGACACTAAACCCAACAATTTTCTTTCATGATTCAAGTAAAGAATACAATTTTAAACAACATTCCAATTTACTTATATTGTCTAATTTGCTTCATTCTTTAGATATCCTTTGTTGAAGAAATAGCAATGCACATGGGTGAGCCAATCATACGAGGCATCTATGTGCAGCAACCAATCAACAGCTACTGGGCCTATCTAGATATGCTTTTCAGCAAAGTATATCAAGAGAATGAAGCAAATTAGATAACAGAAGTAAATTAGAAAGTTGCTTAAAATTGCATGCTCTTCGGGGGGGGGGGGGGGGGGAGCTAGCCTAGAAGCAGAATGGCCGCATTTTACTACTACAGCCATTTTTCAACCCGCGTGTGGACCCATAGGCCTTCCAGAGAACAAGTGCTGCCGCGACATCTATTTGGATACTCCAGACTATATCCGCTGATAGAAATCTGACACTTCTTGATCAGAGATGGAACTTCAGTTAAGTTCCTTACTCCGAGCTCTAGCAGACCGGCTAGATCGCCAAACAAAGGCGCTTACTGAGGACATCAAGTCTGCGTTTTCCTATCCTGCCCTCCTGACATCTGCAAAGACGCTCGATAACTCTTCAGAGGCGGCGATCATATGTGAGGAACAGGATTACTCACCGCAAGGCATTGGATCACGCTGTGGGATGATCGGGCACACTGTGGGACGATCGGCAAGGCAGAGGTCACAGTGGGACGTCGGATGGCTTACACAGTCAAGGAGGATATCCTTACCCTAAGCTCTTGTTCTACATATGAGAGGCACTTGGCAAAGGTGAATGGACATAGCCCCAGATCAAACTACTATTTGACCCATATGGATGCCTGCCATAAGCTGCCGAAGATAGAGCACTGCTCTATATTTCTCCCGCTCTCGGATATGTGCTTCCTGAGTCAGAGCCTCTTATGGAGGGGATTATCGACATTGCTGAGTTCCATTACAACCGTAGCCAAAACTGGAGTGGGGTAACGCATTGTGGCATTTGATTCAGGATGAGATGTTTTACAACCAACTGTTTTGGGGATTCTTCTTACCCTGACTTAATGCTTTATCCTTCAGAAGACATTTAGCTTTGGATACTCGAGTTTCTATGGTATAACTGCTGTTTGCCTACATAAGCTAGACCTTCTAACACAATTAATACCTTATTTGAACTAAGAAATGTATATTGGTTTTCTCATTTAGAGAATGTTAATTGGTATGTCACATAGGATACTGTGAGATATTGCTTAGGTTTGCTTTAATATATTACTGTTTTCTTCTTACTACCAATACTATGGCTCCTCATTTCATAGAGACCCCTTAGCTCTCTAGTATGTTTTTTATTATTACTCACATAAACAGTACTACAGCTCACTTTAAGAGATGGGGTGTCCCTGAATTTCGCTCACAGGTTAATAATAACTTAGCTATCTCTAATACTAGTGATATATTACCCCATGTCACATATAGGGGCTGTTTTAATACTATTGATATATTATCACGTTAAAGTATTGGGGCAGTATTGTTTTCATGTCCGGTATAGGGGTTGTTTGAATACTAGTGCTGGGTTGTCCATATGTCCGGTGCTGGAACTGTTAGTTTAAAGTGATGATAATCTCCAGCATAAAGTAACATATTATGAAAGCTCCTGTGCTAACTGGCATATCGATCTGCTTTTAGCATTAAAAAGTCCAATCTACCTTTAAAAATTAAGGTTTTTCTCCGGCTCCGTTAACTGCTGTAATACAGCCTCTGTCACAGAATTTCTCTCTGGCTTGTTTGACTGGCAGTTGTTTTAGCCAATCAGAGGCTTTACCACGCGCCCCAAAGCAGAACGATATGTCAGTTAGCACAGGAGCTTTTATAATATGTGACTTTATGCTGGAGAATTTACCATCACTTTAATAGTTCTGTATTGTTCCGATGTTAGGAATATTGGTTGTTGGAATACTAATGCTTTATTGTCTCCATATCAGGTATACGCGCTGTTGGCATAGTAGTGCTGTATTGTCCCCATGTCAGGTATAGGGGCTGTTGGCATAGTATCGCTGTATTGTCCCCATGTCAGGTATAGGGGCTGTTTGAATGATGGTGTTGTATTGTCCTTATGTCAGGTATAAGTGTTTTACTGTGATGTGAGTGCATTTGCAAAGCATATGCAATATTTTAATGACATCAATTAGAATGGATTCTATTTTGAAAACTCCAGAAACAAAACGGTGTAATACACAAAACATGGGAATTCATCTTAAGTTTTTAAAAGAGACCATTGACACTGTAAATAGGGATTCTTTCCTTTTTTATTTCAGTTGAAAATGATGTTAAGATTTCATTTAACATGGAACAAACAGAAGATCAGTGGCTAAGAAATATAACAGAAGCTGCAGAGCAGGAAATATGTGCCAATATAGGTACAGGTGAGTATATGTGGGATGTGTCTGAGAGACACAGGGCACAGGTGAGTGTACATGTGTGAGGTATCTGAGAGACTCCGGGCACAGCTGAGTGTAAATGTGTGAGGTGTCTGAGGGACACAGGGATTAGGTGAGTGTACATGTGCAACATAGCTGTGGGAAACAGGGCACAGATGAGTGTACATGTGTGAAGTGTCTGAGGGACACAGGGCACAGGTGAGTGTACGTGTGCAACATGGCTGTGGAAACAGGGCTCAAGTGAGTGTTCATTTCTGAGGTGTTTGAGACACAGGGCACAGGTGAGTGTACATTTGTGAGTTGTTTGAGGGACACAGGGCACAGGTGAGTGTACATATGTGAGGTGTTTGAGGGACACAGGGCACAGGTGAGTGTACATTTGTGAGGTGTTTGAGGGACACAGGGTACAAGTGAGTGTACATTTGTGAGGTGTTTTAGACACAGGGCACAGGTGAGTGTACATTTGTGAGTTGTTTGAGGGACACAGGGCACAGGTGAGTGTACATTTGTGAGGTGTTTGAGGGACACAGGGCACAGGTGAGTGTACATTTGTGAGGTGTTTGAGGGACACAGGGCACAGGTGAGTGTACATTTGTGAGGTGTTTGAGGGACACAGGGCACAGGTGAGTGTTCATTTGTGAGGTGTTTGAGACACAGGGCACAGGTGAGTGTACATTTGTGAGGTGTTTGAGGGACACAGGGCACAAGTGAGTGTACATGTGTGTGGTGTTTGAGGGACACAGGGCACAAGTGAGTGTACATTTGTGAGGTGTTTGAGACACAGGGCACAGGTGAGTGTACATTTGTGAGGTGTTTGAGACACAGGGCACAGGTGAGTGTACATATGTGAGGTGTTTGAGGGACACAGGGCACAAGTGAGTGTACATGTGTGTGGTGAGTATACGTGTTCAGCATGGCTGTGGAAACAGGGCACAGGTGAGTGTACATGTGTGTGGTGTTTGAGGGACACAGGGCACAAGTGAGTGTACATTTGTGAGGTGTTTGAGACACAGGGCACAGGTGAGTGTACATTTGTGAGGTGTTTGAGGGACACAGGGCACAGGTGAGTGTTCATTTGTGAGGTGTTTGAGACACAGGGCACAGGTGAGTGTACATATGTGAGGTGTTTGAGGGACACAGGGCACAGGTGAGTGTACATTTTTGAGGTGTTTGAGGGACACAGGGCACAAGTGAGTGTACATGTGTGTGGTGTTTGAGGGACACAGGGCACAGGTGAGTGTACGTGTGCAGCATGGCTGTGGAAACAGGGCACAGGTGAGTGTTCATGTATGAGGTGTCTGAGGGACACAGGGCACAGGCGAGTGTTCATTTGTGAGGTGTTTGAGGGACACATGGCACAGGTGAGTGTACATTTGTGAGTTGTTTGAGGGACACAGGGCTCAGGTGAGTGTACATATGTGAGGTGTTTGAGGGACACAGGGCACAGGCGAGTGTACATTTGTGAGGTGTTTGAGGGACACAGGGCACAGGTGAGTGTACATTTGTGAGTTGTTTGAGGGACACAGGGCACAGGTGAGTGTACATTTGTGAGGTGTTTGAGGGACACATGGCACAGGTGAGTGTACATTTGTGAGGTGTTTGAGGGACACAGGGCACAAGTGAGTGTACATGTGTGTGGTGTTTGAGGGACACAGGGCACAAGTGAGTGTACATTTGTGAGGTGTTTGAGACACAGGGCACAGGTGAGTGTACATTTGTGAGGTGTTTGAGGGACACAGGGCACAAGTGAGTGTACATGTGTGTGGTGAGTATACGTGTTCAGCATGGCTGTGGAAACAGGGCACAGGTGAGTGTACATGTGTGTGGTGTTTGAGGGACACATGGCACAGGTGAGTGTACATTTGTGAGGTGTTTGAGGGACACAGGGCACAAGTGAGTGTACATGTGTGTGGTGTTTGAGGGACACAGGGCACAAGTGAGTGTACATTTGTGAGGTGTTTGAGACACAGGGCACAGGTGAGTGTACATTTGTGAGGTATTTGAGGGACACAGGGCACAGGTGAGTGTTCATTTGTGAGGTGTTTGAGACACGGGGCACAGGTGAGTGTACATTTGTGAGGTGTTTGAGGGACACAGGGCACAGGTGAGTGTTCATTTGTGAGGTGTTTGAGACACAGGGCACAGGTGAGTTTACATTTGTGAGGTGTTTGAGACATGGCACAAGTGAGTGTACATTTGTGAGGTGTTTGAGACACAGGGTACAGGTGAGTGTACATTTGTGAGGTGTTTGAGGGGCACAGGCGAGTGTACATATGTGAGGTGCTTGAGGGACACAGGGCACAGGTGAGTGTACATTTGTGAGGTGTTTGATGGACACAGGGCACAAGTGAGTGTACATGTGTGTGGTGTTTGAGGGACACAGGGCACAAGTGAGTGTACATTTGTGAGGTGTTTGAGACACAGGGCACAGGTGAGTGTACATTTGTGAGGTGTTTGAGGGACACAGGGCACAGGTGAGTGTACATATGTGAGGTGTTTGAGGGACACAGGGCACAGGTGAGTGTACATTTGTGAGGTGTTTGAGGGACACAGGGCACAAGTGAGTGTACATGTGTGAGGTGTTTGAGACACAGGACACAGGTGAGTGTACATTTGTGAGTTGTTTGAGGGACACAGGGCACAGGTGAGTGTACATTTGTGAGTTGTTTGAGGGACACAGGGCACAGGTGAGTGTACATTTGTTAGGTGTTTGAGGGACACATGGCACAGGTGAGTGTACATTTGTGAGGTGTTTGAGGGACACAGGGCACAAGTGAGTGTACATGTGTGTGGTGTTTGAGGGACACAGGGCACAAGTGAGTGTACATTTGTGAGGTGTTTGAGACACAGGGCACAGGTGAGTGTACATTTGTGAGGTGTTTGAGGGACACAGGGCACAGGTGAGTGTTCATTTGTGAGGTGTTTGAGGGACACAGGGCACAGGTGAGTGTTCATTTGTGAGGTGTTTGAGGGACACAGGGCACAGGTGAGTGTTCATTTGTGAGGTGTTTGAGGGACACAGGGCACAGGTGAGTGTACATTTGTGAGGTGTTTGAGGGACACAGGGCACAGGTGAGTGTACATTTGTGAGGTGTTTGAGACACAGGGCACAGGTGAGTGTACATTTGTGAGGTGTTTGAGGGACACAGGGCACAGGTGAGTGTTCATTTGTGAGGTGTTTGAGACACAGGGCACAGGTGAGTGTACATTTGTGAGGTGTTTGAGACATGGCACAAGTGAGTGTACATCTGTGAGGTGTTTGAGACACAGGGTACAGGTGAGTGTACATTTGTGAGGTGTTTGAGGGACACATGGCACAGGTGAGTGTACATTTGTGAGGTGTTTGAGGGACACAGGGCACAAGTGAGTGTACATGTGTGTGGTGTTTGAGGGACACAGGGCACAAGTGAGTGTACATTTGTGAGGTGTTTGAGACACAGGGCACAGGTGAGTGTACATTTGTGAGGTGTTTGAGACACAGGGCACAGGTGAGTGTACATTTGTGAGGTGTTTGAGGGACACAGGGCACAGGTGAGTGTACATTTGTGAGGTGTTTGAGACACAGGGCACAGGTGAGTGTACATTTGTGAGGTGTTTGAGGGACACAGGGCACAGGTGAGTGTTCATTTGTGAGGTGTTTGAGACACAGGGCACAGGTGAGTTTACATTTGTGAGGTGTTTGAGACATGGCACAAGTGAGTGTACATTTGTGAGGTGTTTGAGACACAGGGCACAGGTGAGTGTACATTTGTGAGGTGTTTGAGGGACACAGAGCACAAGTGAGTGTACATGTGTGTGGTGTTTGAGGGACACATGGCACAGGTGAGTGTACATATTTGAGGTGTTTGAGGGACACAGGGCACAGGTGAGTGTACATTTGTGAGGTGTTTGAGGGACACATGGCACAGGTGAGTGTACATTTGTGAGGTGTTTGAGGGACACAGGGCACAAGTGAGTGTACATGTGTGTGGTGTTTGAGGGACACAGGGCACAAGTGAGTGTACATTTGTGAGGTGTTTGAGACACAGGGCACAGGTGAGTGTTCATTTGTGAGGTGTTTGAGACACAGGGCACAGGTGAGTGTATATTTGTGAGGTGTTTGAGGGACACAGGGCACAGGTGAGTGTTCATTTGTGAGGTGTTTGAGACACAGGGCACAGGTGAGTGTACATTTGTGAGGTGTTTGAGACACAGGGTACAGGTGAGTGTGCATTTGTGAGGTGTTTGAGGGACACAGGGCACAGGTGAGTGTACATATGTGAGGTGCTTGAGGGACACAGGGCACAGGTGAGTGTACATTTGTGAGGTGTTTGATGGACACAGGGCACAAGTGAGTGTACATGTGTGTGGTGTTTGAGGGACACAGGGCACAAGTGAGTGTACATTTGTGAGGTGTTTGAGACACAGGGCACAGGTGAGTGTACATTTGTGAGGTGTTTGAGGGACACAGGGCACAGGTGAGTGTACATATGTGAGGTGCTTGAGGGACACAGGGCACAGGTGAGTGTACATTTGTGAGGTGTTTGATGGACACAGGGCACAAGTGAGTGTACATTTGTGAGGTGTTTGAGACACAGGGTACAGGTGAGTGTACATTTGTGAGGTGTTTGAGGGACACAGGGCACAGGTGAGTGTACATTTGTGAGGTGTTTGAGGGACACAGGGCACAAGTGAGTGTACATGTGTGTGGTGTTTGAGGGACACAGGGCACAAGTGAGTGTACATTTGTGAGGTGTTTGAGACACAGGGCACAGGTGAGTGTACATTTGTGAGGTGTTTGAGGGACACAGGGCACAGGTGAGTGTACATTTGTGAGGTGTTTGAGGGACACAGGGCACAGGTGAGTGTTCATTTGTGAGGTGTTTGAGGGACACAGGGCACAGGTGAGTGTTCATTTGTGAGGTGTTTGAGGGACACAGGGCACAGGTGAGTGTACATTTGTGAGGTGTTTGAGGGACACAGGGCACAGGTGAGTGTACATTTGTGAGGTGTTTGAGACACAGGGCACAGGTGAGTGTACATTTGTGAGGTGTTTGAGGGACACAGGGCACAGGTGAGTGTTCATTTGTGAGGTGTTTGAGACACAGGGCACAGGTGAGTGTACATTTGTGAGGTGTTTGAGACATGGCACAAGTGAGTGTACATTTGTGAGGTGTTTGAGACACAGGGCACAGGTGAGTGTACATTTGTGAGGTGTTTGAGGGACACAGAGCACAAGTGAGTGTACATGTGTGTGGTGTTTGAGGGACACAGGGCACAAGTGAGTGTACATTTGTGAGGTGTTTGAGACACAGGGCACAGGTGAGTGTTCATTTGTGAGGTGTTTGAGACACAGGGCACAGGTGAGTGTATATTTGTGAGGTGTTTGAGGGACACAGGGCACAGGTGAGTGTTCATTTGTGAGGTGTTTGAGACACAGGGCACAGGTGAGTGTTCATTTGTGAGGTGTTTGAGACATGGCACAAGTGAGTGTACATTTGTGAGGTGTTTGAGACACAGGGCACAAGTGAGTGTACGTTTTGTGAGGTGTTTGAGGGACACAGGGCACAGGTGAGTGTACATATGTGAGGTGCTTGAGACACAGGGCACAGGTGAGTGTTCATTTGTGAGGTGTTTGAGACACAGGGCACAGGTGAGTGTATATTTGTGAGGTGTTTGAGGGACACAGGGCACAGGTGAGTGTTCATTTGTGAGGTGTTTGAGACACAGGGCACAGGTGAGTGTACATTTGTGAGGTGTTTGAGACATGGCACAAGTGAGTGTACATTTGTGAGGTGTTTGAGACACAGGGTACAGGTGAGTGTACGTTTTGTGAGGTGTTTGAGGGACACAGGGCACAGGTGAGTGTACATATGTGAGGTGCTTGAGGGACACAGGGCACAGGTGAGTGTACATTTGTGAGGTGTTTGGTGGACACAGGGCACAAGTGAGTGTACATGTGTGTGGTGTTTGAGGGACACAGGGCACAAGTGAGTGTACATTTGTGAGGTGTTTGAGACACAGGGCACAGGTGAGTGTACATTTGTGAGGTGTTTGAGGGACACAGGGCACAGGTGAGTGTACATATGTGAGGTGCTTGAGGGACACAGGGCACAGGTGAGTGTACATTTGTGAGGTGTTTGATGGACACAGGGCACAAGTGAGTGTACATTTGTGAGGTGTTTGAGACACAGGGTACAGGTGAGTGTACATTTGTGAGGTGTTTGAGGGACACAGGGCACAGGTGAGTGTACATTTGTGAGTTGTTTGAGGGACACAGGGCACAGGTGAGTGTACATATGTGAGGTGTTTGAGGGACACAGGGCACAGGTGAGTGTACATTTGTGAGGTGTTTGAGGGACACAGGGCACAGGTGAGTGTACATTTGTGAGTTGTTTGATGGACACAGGATACAGGTGAGTGTACATTTGTGAGTTGTTTGAGGGACACAAGGCACAGGTGAGTGTACATGTGTGAGGTGTTTGAGGGACACAAGGCACAAGTGAGTGTACATGTGTGTGGTGTTTGAGGGACACAGGGCACAGATGAGTGTTCATTTGTGAGGTGTTTGAGACACAGGGCACAGGTGAGTGTACATTTGTGAGATGTTTGAGGGACACATGGCACAGGTGAGTGTACATGTGTGTGGTGTTTGAGGGACACAGGGCACAGATGAGTGTTCATTTGTGAGGTGTTTGAGACACAGGGCACAGGTGAGTGTACATGTGTGTGGTGTTTGAGGGACACAGGGCACAGGTGAGTGTACATGTGTGTGGTGTTTGAGGGACACAGGGCACAGGTGAGTGTTCATTTGTGAGGTGTTTAAGACACAGGGCACAGGTGAGTGTACATTTGTGAGGTGTTTGGGGCACAGGTGAGTGTACATGTGTGTGGTGTTTGAGGGACACATGGCACAGGTGAGTGTACATGTGAGTGGTGTTTGAGCGGCACAGGTGAGTGTACATGTGCAAGGTGTCTGAGGGACACAGGGCACAGGTGAGTGTGTATGTGTGTGATGTGTCTGAGGGATGCAGGGCACAGGTGAGTGTGTATGTGTGTGATATGTCAGAGGGATGCAGGGCACAGGTGAGTGTATGTGTGTGATATGGCAGAGGGATGCAGGGCACAGGTGAGTGAATGTGTGAGATGTGTCTGAGGGACACAGGACACAGGTGAGTGTATGTGTGTTATATGTCAGAGGGATGCAGGACACAGGTGAGTGTATGTGTGTGATATGTCAGAGGGATGCAGGGCACAGGTGAGTGTATGTGTGTGATATGTCTGAGGGATGCAGGGCACAGGTGAGTGTATGTGTGTTATATGTCTGAGGGATGCAGGGCACAGGTGAGTGTATGTGTGTGATATGTCAGAGGGATGCAGGACACAGGTGAGTGTATGTGTGTGATATGTCTGAAGGATGCAGGGCACAGGTGAGTGTATGTGTGAGATGTGTCTCACTTTTAGAGCCACTAGTTGCCACCCAATAAAACACACAGATGAAAACTCACCTATTTGTGGTGATTGTGATATAACGTATGTAGGGTTGAATTCTAAATACAATAAATGCAGAAGACTGAAAACGGCTTCAGCACAAGGGTATGAAATGGCTCATCAGTTAAAAGGTTAAACTTGTTAACTTCTATTATTTCTATTCATTTTCCTCTTTTATTGAAGAAATAGAAAGTACCTTTGACTTGAACTATATAAATCCCTTTTTATATAATGTTTCTATCAAATCACTGTGGTACTTTCTCTCCCCCAGGCAATACATGTTACCAGAATTAAATGAGCTATAGTGAGGTTTCAATAAGCAATGAAAAATGTAATACGTCTCACACTGCCCAGACATTACTGGAATACCAATAGCGCCAAAAAAATATAAGATGGCCCTATTCGCAGACGATGTGATTCTCACCCTCACTAAACCCTTACTTTCATTACCCCCTTTATATTCCATATTACACTTTATCAGTCTATAGAATTAATGAAGACAAATGTGAAGCAATAGGCATCCATATACCAAATACCAAAAAGCTTCTTAAAATACATTTTTCTTTCAAATGGGAAAAAAAACATTAAATACTTAGGAATAAATATTGCAACAGATGTACACACCTTATATCAACACAACTATAGACCCCTTATGTCATATATAAAACAATTCATTGCCAAATGAACTAAATATAAGATTTCCTTTTTAGGACGAATAGTAGCTACCAAAATGACGATATTGCCTAAATTTCTTTACCTCTTTAGATCACTTCCCATTTCCATACCAAATGTAGACTGTAACAAATTGCAAAAAGATATCCTCTCTTTCATGTGGAATAACAAAAGAGCAAGGATTAATAAAAATATTATGACACAACACAACATAGGTGGAGGACTAGGCCTCCCACACCTAATATATTACAATGCGGCTAGAATGGCACAAACTTCCTTGTGGTATAATAGATCTGACGATATCCAATGGGTACAATTAAAAGCTGATATTATAGGGACTGATGACATTGCAAAACTACTGTGGACCCCCAGGACAAATAGCCCACAAAAAGGAAAAAGCTTTATAGCCATTACACACAAACTATTTGTGTGGGATAAAACCACCTGTCTCTTCCCATTACTAAACATTAACTCACTGATTGCACCACTGATAGACCTCAAATCATCGATAGATAAAATATTTCAAGATAAATGGGCAAATAGAAGCCTCTATAGAATAGCAGATACCCTCATTAAAGGGAAATTTTTCAAAAATCAACAATACAACGACGTAGATTGCACAGACAAACACACATGGTTCCACTACTTTCAATTAAGATCTAGAGTCTTGGAGGCCCTAGGAACAACACCCCTACGTAACCTCACCTCCTTTGAAACACTATGCCTCTCCAAAGTGAGACCGAAAGGATCAATAGCTAAATTATACCCCATATTCAAGACACCAAATCACAATACCAAAACATTGCTAATACGCAAATGGAAAACTGACCTAGGGAAAGAATGGCCCATCCAATTCTGGGTTAAAACATTAAGAAGAGGTACTTACTTTACTTTTAACTCCTCTCTACAAGAAAATTATCTAAAATCTGCATTTCGATGGTATTTATACCCCACCAGACTAGCCAAGATAGGAGGTAGAGATAATAGTCTATGTTTCAGAGGTTGTGGAGAGACAGGTAGTTACTTACACATGTGGTGGCACTGCAACAAGATACAGCCTTTATAGCAAGACTCAGCTAACTTGTTAAGTAAACTATTTGAAAAAGAAGTGGAACTCCTTCCGGAGCATGCACTATTACATTTCCCAGTAAAAGGGCTTAATAAAAAACCAAATAAACTGATAGCACTACTTTGCACAGCCATAAGATTATGTCTGGCCAAATTTTGGAAAACGGAACCTCCAGCTTTATTTTTAATAGAACAGAAAATAGAATACATATTCAAGATGTCCAGCTCTGCAGCGGACCTATTATCAACTAAAGATCAGTTCTTAGCCTTATGGGAACCCTGGATCATGTACTCAGAAGCCAAACACAGACACTGCACTACCCTGAAACAGAGAGTTGAAACACCTACCATAGCATAACTACATAGGCCTAAATAAAAGAGCAGAATACAAACATTAAAGTTGTTGTTATGTCTCATGTGTTTTCTCTTTTTCAAATATTATGATATACTGCGTATAAAAAACAGAATTTATGCTTACCTGATAAATTACTTTCTCCAACGGTGTGTCCGGTCCACGGCGTCATCCTTACTTGTGGGATATTCTCTTCCCCAACAGGAAATGGCAAAGAGCCCAGCAAAGCTGGTCACATGATCCCTCCTAGGCTCCGCCTACCCCAGTCATTCGACCGACGTAAAGGAGGAATATGCATAGGAGAAATCATATGATACCGTGGTGACTGTAGTTAGAGAAAATAATTCATCAGACCTGATTAAAAAAACCAGGGCGGGCCGTGGACCGGACACACCGTTGGAGAAAGTAATTTATCAGGTAAGCATAAATTCTGTTTTCTCCAACATAGGTGTGTCCGGTCCACGGCGTCATCCTTACTTGTGGGAACCAATACCAAAGCTTTAGGACACGGATGATGGGAGGGAGCAAATCAGGTCACCTAGATGGAAGGCACCACGGCTTGCAAAACCTTTCTCCCAAAAATAGCCTCAGAAGAAGCAAAAGTATCAAATTTGTAAAATTTGGTAAAAGTGTGCAGTGAAGACCAAGTCGCTGCCTTACACATCTGATCAACAGAAGCCTCGTTCTTGAAGGCCCATGTGGAAGCCACAGCCCTAGTGGAGTGAGCTGTGATTCTTTCAGGAGGCTGCCGTCCGGCAGTCTCATAAGCCAATCGGATGATGCTTTTAAGCCAAAAAGAGAGAGAGGTAGAAGTTGCTTTTTGACCTCTCCTTTTACCTGAATAAACAACAAACAAAGAAGATGTTTGTCTGAAATCCTTTGTAGCCTCTAAATAGAATTTTAGAGCACGAACTACATCCAAATTGTGTAACAAACGTTCCTTCTTTGAAACTGGATTCGGACACAAAGAAGGCACAACTATCTCCTGGTTAATATTTTTGTTAGAAACAACTTTCGGAAGAAAACCAGGTTTAGTACGCAAAACCACCTTATCTGCATGGAACACCAGATAGGGCGGAGAACACTGCAGAGCAGATAACTCAGAAACTCTTCTAGCAGAAGAAATTGCAACCAAAAACAAAACTTTCCAAGATAATAACTTAATATGTACGGAATGTAAGGGTTCAAACGGAACCCCTTGAAGAACTGAAAGAACTAGATTAAGACTCCAGGGAGGAGTCAAAGGTCTGTAAACAGGCTTGATTCTAACCAGAGCCTGAACAAACGCTTGAACGTCTGGCACAGCTGCCAGCCTTTTGTGAAGTAAAACAGATAACGCAGAGATCTGTCCCTTCAGAGAACTTGCAGATAATCCTTTCTCCAAACCTTCTTGTAGAAAGGATAGAATCTTAGGAATTTTTATCTTGTTCCAGGGGAATCCTTTAGATTCACACCAACAGATATATTTTTTCCATATCTTATGGTAAATTTTTCTAGTTACAGGTTTTCTAGCCTGAATCAGAGTATCTATTACAGAATCTGAAAACCCACGCTTTGATAAAATCAAGCGTTCAATCTCCAAGCAGTCAGTTGGAGGGAAATCAGATTCGGATGTTCGAATGGACCTTGAACAAGAAGGTCCTGTCTCAAAGGTAGCTTCCATGGTGGAGCCGATGACATATTCACCAGGTCTGCATACCAAGTCCTGCGTGGCCACGCAGGAGCTATCAAGATCACCGAAGCCCTCTCCTGATTGATCCTGGCTACCAGCCTGGGAATGAGAGGAAACGGTGGGAATACATAAGCTAGGTTGAAGGTCCAAGGTGCTACTAGTGCATCTACTAGAGTCGCCTTGGGATCCCTGGATCTGGACCCGTAACAAGGAACCTTGAAGTTCTGACGAGAGGCCATCAGATCCATGTCTGGAATGCCCCATAATCGCGTTATTTGGGCAAAGATTTCCGGATGGAGTTCCCACTCCCCCGGATGGAAAGTCTGACGACTCAGAAAATCCGCTTCCCAATTTTCCACTCCTGGGATGTGGATCGCAGACAAGTGGCAGGAGTGATCCTCCGCCCATTGAATTATTTTGGTCACTTCTTCCATCGCCAGGGAACTCCTTGTTCCCCCCTGATGATTGATATATGCAACAGTCGTCATGTTGTCTGATTGAAACCTTATGAATTTGGCCTTTGCTAGTTGAGGCCAAGCTTTGAGAGCATTGAATATCGCTCTCAGTTCCAGAATGTTTATCGGGAGAAGAGATTCTTCCCGAGACCATAGACCCTGAGCTTTCAGGGGTTCCCAGACCGCGCCCCAGCCCCCCAGACTGGCGTCGGTCGTGACAATGACCCACTCTGGTCTGCGGAAGCTCATTCCCTGTGACAGGTTGTTCAGGGTCAGCCACCAACTGAGTGAATCTCTGGTTCCCTGATCTACTTGGATCGTCGGAGACAAGTCTGTATAATCCCCATTCCACTGTCTGAGCATGCACAGTTGTAATGGTCTTAGATGAATTTGTGCAAAAGGAACTATGTCCATTGCCGCAACCATCAAACCTATTACTTCCATGCACTGCGCTATGGAAGGAAGAAGAACAGAATGAAGTACTTGACAAGAGCTTAGAAGTTTTGATTTTCTGGCCTCTGTCAGAAAAATCTTCATTTCTAAGGAGTCTATTATTGTTCCCAAGAAGGGAACTCTTGTTGACGGGGACAGAGAACTTTTTTCTATGTTCACCTTCCACCCGTGAGATCTGAGAAAGGCTAGGAAAATGTCCGTATGAGCCTTTGCTTTTGACAGAGACGACGCTTGAATCAGTATGTCGTCCAAGTAAGGTACTACTGCAATGCCCCTTGGTCTTAGCACCGCTAGAAGGGACCCTAGTACCTTTGTGAAAATCCTTGGAGCAGTGGCTAATCCGAATGGAAGTGCCACAAACTGGTAATGCTTGTCCAGAAACGCAAACCTTAGGAACCGATGATGTTCCTTGTGGATAGGAATATGTAGATACGCATCCTTTAAATCCACCGTGGTCATGAATTGACCTTCCTGGATGGTAGGAAGAATTGTTCGAATGGTTTCCATTTTGAACGATGGAACCCTGAGAAATTTGTTTAGAATCTTGAGATCTAAAATTGGTCTGAATGTTCCCTCTTTTTTGGGAACTATGAACAGATTGGAGTAAAACCCCATCCCTTGTTCTTCTAATGGAACAGGATGAATCACTCCCATTCTTAACAGGTCTTCTACACAATGTAAGAATGCCTGTCTTTTTATTTGGTCTGAAGACAATTGAGACCTGTGGAACCTTCCCCTTGGGGGTAGTTCCTTGAATTCCAGGAGATAACCTTGAGAAACTATTTCTAGCGCCCAAGGATCCTGAACATCTCTTGCCCAAGCCTGAGCAAAGAGAGAAAGTCTGCCCCCCACCAGATCCGGTCCCGGATCGGGGGCCAATACTTCATGCTGTTTTAGTAGCAGTGGCAGGTTTGAGAACTATTACCCTCTTGCTTAGAGGGTGTAGAATTTGAGGCTGGTCCGTTTCTGCGAAAGGGACGAAAATTTGGCTTATTTTTAGCCTTAAAAGACCTATCCTGAGGAAGGGAGTGGCCCTTTCCCCCAGTGATGTCTGAAATAATCTCTTTCAAGTCAGGGCCAAATAGCGTTTTACTTTTGAAAGGGATGTTAAGCAATTTGTTCTTGGAGGACACATCCGCTGACCAAGACTTTAGCCAAAGCGCTCTGGGCGCCACAATTGCAAAACCTGAATTTTTCGCCGCTAATCTAGCTAATTGCAAAGTGGCGTCTAAGATAAAAGAGTTAGCCAATTTAAGTGCTTGAACTCTGTCCATAACCTCCTCATATGAAGAGTCTTTATTGAGCGACTTTTCTAGTTCTTCGAACCAGAAACACGCTGCTGTAGTGACAGGAACAATGCATGAAATTGGTTGTAGAAGGTAACCTTGCTGAACAAACATCTTTTTAAGCAAACCCTCTAATTTTTTATCCATAGGATCTTTGAAAGCACAACTATCTTCTATAGGGATAGTAGTGCGTTTGTTTAGAGTAGAAACCGCCCCCTCGACCTTGGGGACTGTCTGCCATAAGTCCTTTCTGGGGTCGACCATAGGAAATAACTTTTTAAATATAGGGGGAGGAACAAAAGGTATGCCGGGCCTTTCCCATTCCTTATTTACAATGTCCGCCACCCGCTTGGGTATAGGATAAGCATCGGGGGGCACCGGGACCTCTAGGAACTTGTCCATCTTACATAATTTCTCTGGAATGACCAAATTGTCACAATCATCCAGAGTAGATAACACCTCCTTAAGCAGAGCGCGGAGATGTTCCAATTTAAATTTAAAAATAATAACGTCAGGTTCAGCTTGTTGAGAAATTTTTCCTGAATCTGAAATTTCTCCCTCAGACAAAACCTCCCTGCTGGCCCCTTCAGATTGGCGTGAGGGTACATTAGAACCATTATCATCAGCGTCCTCATGCTCTTCAGTATCTAAAACAGAGCAATCGCGCTTTCTCTGATAAGTAGGCATTTTGGACAAAATGTTTTTAATAGAATTATCCATTACAGCCGTTAATTGTTGCATAGTAAGAAGGATTGGCGCACTAGATGTACTAGGGGCCTCTTGTGTGGGCAAGACTGGTGTAGACATAGAAGGGGATGATGCAGTACCATGCTTACTCCCCTCGCTTGAGGAATCATTTTGGGCAACATCATTATCAGTGGCATCATTGTCCCTACTTTGTCCGGACACTAAGTCACATTCATCACATATATTTAAATGGGGAGGAACCTTGGCTTCCAAACATACAGAACATCGTCTATCTGATGGTTCAGACATGTTAACAGGCATAAACTTGATAACAAAGCACAAAAAACGTTTTAAAATAAAACCGTTACTGTCACTTTAAATTTTAAACTGAACACACTTTATTACTGAATATGCGAAAAAGTATGAAGGAATTGTTCAAAATTCACCAAAATTTCACCACAGTGTCTTAAAGCCTTAAAAGTATTGCACACCAAATTTGCTTTAACTCTTAAAATAACGGAACCGGAGCCGTTTTTACATTTAACCCCTATACAGTCCCTGGTATCAGCTTTGCTGAGACCCAACCAAGCCCAGAGGGGAATACGATACCAAATGACGCCTTCTATAAGCTTTTTCAGTGGTTCTTAGCTCCTCACACATGCATCTGCATGCCTTGCTTTCCAAAAACAACTGCGCATTAGTGGCGCGAAAATGAGGCTCTGCCTATGACTAGAAAAGGCCCCCAGTGAAAAAGGTGTCCAATACAGTGCCTGCCGTTTTTTTTAATACATCCCCAAGATTAAAAGAACTATTTATAGATAACATCCATTAAATATACTCATAATGTAATCGTTTTAGCCCAGAAAAATGTCTACCAGTCTTTAAAGCCCTTGTGAAGCCCTTTATTCTTATACTAAACTAAGAAAATGGCTTACCGGTTCCCATAGGGAAAATGACAGCTTCCAGCATTACCAAGTCTTGTTAGAAATGTGTCATACCTCAAGCAGCAAAAGTCTGCTCACTGTTTCCCCCAACTGAAGTTAATTCATCTCAACAGTCCTGTGTGGAAACAGCCATCGATTTTAGTAACGGTTGCTAAAATCATTTTCCTCTTACAAACAGAAATCTTCATCTCTTTTCTGTTTCAGAGTAAATAGTACATACCAGCACTATTTTAAAATAACAAACTCTTGATTGAAGAATAAAACTACATTTAAACACCAAAAAAACTCTTAGCCATCTCCGTGGAGATGTTGCCTGTGCAACGGCAAAGAGAATGACTGGGGTAGGCGGAGCCTAGGAGGGATCATGTGACCAGCTTTGCTGGGCTCTTTGCCATTTCCTGTTGGGGAAGAGAATATCCCACAAGTAAGGATGACGCCGTGGACCGGACACACCTATGTTGGAGAAATATTACTGAAAAAAAGCATTGTTATATGGAAAAAATTAACTCAATCTTTGTTTAGAGTAAAACGTATATTTGTACAATTTTACAAATGTTAATAAAAGCAATTTCAACAAAAAAAACTGTAATACACCTCACATGGGAATGCTGATTGGTTACGAGGGCTGTATTTGCAGCTAGTAAAGTAACTTATATCCATCTAACTTGCTTAACACATGTGTTTACTCTTGTGCTAATTTCATTATATGGAAGGTTTTATATAGACGTGACTTCTAGTGATGAAGGCTCAGGTGTATTTAACTTAAATTACACAATTTTTCATATTTTGTTTTAAACTATTTTTTAAAAAGAGACTACAGAAATTGTAAACAGTGTTGGGTTTTTTCCCCAGGTGAAAACGATGCTAAGATTTTATGTAACACAGAACATAGAGAAGATCAGTGGCTAAGAAATATGTCAGAAGCTGCAGAGCAGGAAATATGTGACAATTTAAGTAAAGGTGAGTGTGTGTGTGACACATTAGAGGGATATAGGGCACATGTGAGTGTATATGTGTTACACGTGAGAGGGATGCAGAGCACAGGTGAGTGTACGTGTGTGACACATTAGAGGGATACAGGGCACAGGTAAGTGTACATGTGTGACATGTTTTTGGGAAGGAGGGGATAGGTGAGTGTGCATGTATGACATATCTGAGGAAACTATTGCACATGTGAGTGTATGTGTGTGACATATCTGAGGAAAGTAGGGCACATGTGTTTGTGTGTGACATGTCTGTGGGAAAACGGCACAGATGAGTGTATGTGTGCGACGTGAGGATAGCAGGGCACAGGTGAGTGTACGTGTGAGAAGTATCTGGGGGAAACGGCACAGATGAGTGTATGTGTGAGGATTGCAGGGCACAGGTGAGTGTACGTGTGAGAAGTATCTGGGGGAAACGGCACAGATGAGTGTATGTGTGAGGATTGCAGGGCACAGGTGAGTGTACGTGTGAGAAGTATCTGGGGGAAACGGCACAGATGAGTGTATGTGTGAAGATTGCAGGGCACAGGTGAGTGTATCTGGGGGAAACGGCACAGATGAGTGTATGTGTGAGGATTGCAGGGCACAGGTGAGTGTACGTGTGAGAAGTATCTGGGGGAAACGGCACAGATTAGTGTATGTGTGAAGATTGCAGGGCACAGGTGAGTGTACGTGTGAGAAGTATCTGGGACACGGCACAGATGAGTGTATGTGTGAGGATTGCAGTGCACAGGTGAGTGTACGTGTGAGAAGTATCTGGGGGAAACGGCACAGATGAGTGTATGTGTGAGGATTGCAGGGCACAGGTGAGTGTACGTGTGAGAAGTATCTGGGGGAAACGGCACAGATGAGTGTATGTGTGAGGATTGCAGGGCACAGGTGAGTGTACGTGTGAGAAGTATCTGGGACACGGCACAGATGAGTGTATGTGTGAGGATTGCAGTGCACAGGTGAGTGTACGTGTGAGAAATATCTGGGGGAAACGGCACAGATGAGTGTATGTGTGCGACATGTGAGGATTGCAGGGCACAGGTGAGTGTACGTGTGAGAAGTATCTGGGGGAAACGGCACAGATGAGTGTATGTGTGAGGATTGCAGGGCACAGGTGAGTGTACGTGTGAGAAGTATCTGGGGGAAACGGCACAGATGAGTGTATGTGTGAAGATTGCAGGGCACAGGTGAGTGTACGTGTGAGAAGTATCTGGGACACGGCACAGATGAGTGTATGTGTGAGGATTGCAGTGCACAGGTGAGTGTACGTGTGAGAAGTATCTGGGGGAAACGGCACAGATGAGTGTATGTGTGAGGATTGCAGGGCACAGGTGAGTGTACGTGTGAGAAGTATCTGGGGGAAACGGCACAGATGAGTGTATGTGTGAGGATTGCAGGGCACAGATGAGTGTACGTGTGAGAAGTATCTGGGACACGGCACAGATGTGTGCGACGTGAGGATTGCAGGGCACAGGTGAGTGTACGTGTGAGAAGTATCTGGGGGAAACGGCACAGATGAGTGTATGTGTGAGGATTGCAGGGCACAGGTGAGTGTACGTGTGAGAAGTATCTGGGGGAAACGGCACAGATGAGTGTATGTGTGAGGATTGCAGGGCACAGGTGAGTGTACGTGTGAGAAGTATCTGGGGGAAACGGCACAGATGAGTGTATGTGTGCGACATGTGAGGATTGCAGGGCACAGGTGAGTGTACGTGTGAGAAGTATCTGGGGGAAACGGCACAAATGAGTGTATGTGTGAGGATTGCAGGGCACAGGTGAGTGTACGTGTGAGAAGTGTCTGGGAAACGGCATAGTTGAATGTGTGTGACGGGTCTGAGGTACACAGGGTAAAGGTGAGTGTACTTGTGTGATGTGTATGTTCACTAATAAAGTTTATTTTACATATTATATATTACTTTTTATATAAAATGATAATCTGGTCTTAATTACAAGTAAAGAATATACGGCATAAAATGCAACATTCTAAAACAATAAAACTAAATGTTTTGTTCACATAAGTAATAAGCACTCATATTGCATATTAAAGCGCTTTTAAACTTAACCCTCTTTCCAGTGATATAACTGCTCTTAAAGGGACAGTTCACACAAAACAATTCTCCCATTTAAATTTTTCCTAATGATCCATTTTACCTGCTGGAGTGTATTCAATTGTTTACAAGTAGCTCCTTTACCCCTATTTTGGCCTTTGAAATAGCTGATTTAGCTTGTGGTATCCTAACCTATATTGAAAGTTTTGATACTGGAGTCTCAGCTATTGAATAGCCTAATAAACACAGCCAGCAGAAGAAATGACACTCCCAGTGGGGTGCAGGATATTTAAGTAATGACATAATTTTCGATTGTTTTCTTTAAGTGTTGAGCTTTAGTTTTCCAGACAAATATAAGATTAGGAAGCAAGTGTGTGTACACAAAGTGATAGCATAATGAGACCTGATATTACCTGAAACTCAACCCATTGTAATAGGATGTGATTAAAAGCACAAAACCAGCTACTTCATATACACAAATAAATCTGAAAATGCAATTTCTGATACATTTTATACTCTGCAGCTGGTATAACAAGTAATTGAAAATACATTAATATAAAAACTATTTTACATTGTACTGTCCCTTTAATCTTTTTTACATTAACTTATTAACTGTGGGGGTTTGATATTATTTTGGAAATGTGTCACAAGTTGATATGCTTTTGGTTTAGCTGTATTGGGGTCTCTAAACATTTTCAGCTAAATAATCCTCATCTATATGGTATAACAGAATTGCCTGAGTAATACAGTTGGCTGGGGAGCTGCTAAATATCCCATAAGGTGTAGTTGACACGTGAGTGAGATTCTTCTCTCTGTTGAAGATTTTATATATTGGTTTGATATACTACACCACCTGGAGCCATTTTTGTGGTTTTAGTTGTTCTAGCACACAAGCAGTAGTTATAAAGATTAAAGGGCCACTAAACCCAAATTCTTTCTTTCATGATTCAGGTAGAGAATAGAAATTTAAACAACATTACAATTTACTTCCATTATTTATTTTGCTTCATTTTTTAAATATCCTTAGTTGAAGAAAAAGCAATGCACATGGTGAGCCAATCACACAATGCTTCTATGTGCAGCAACCAATCAGCAGCTAGTGAGCATATCTAGATATGCTTTTCATCAAAGAATATCAAGAGAATAAAACAAATTGGATAATATAAGTAAATTTGAAAGATGTTTAAAATTAAATTCTCTTTCTAAATCATAAATTTACTGTATTACTAAAAGTTTCTGTGAACACAGTTTTAAAAGGACTAGATACATTGGGTAGAAAAACAACATTAATTTTAATTTAGTTCGGTCTTTGACTACGTGGGAATTCTTAAAGGACCACTAAACACAAATTGTAAACTACATGATTTTGAACCTTCATATCTGCGAATAATTTTACAATGAAAACTGCAGCTTTATTTTGTCAGATGAGTATATTGGTTTATGTTTATTCATTTCACAGATTTCCCTGTCCCCCAGAACAAAAGAATCCTTGCTAACCAATCACAAACTAATATTCTGATATAGCACAAACTCTGTGCATGTGCAGTTAAGACTGGGGAAGCCTGCCCTTATCTCTTCCCTTAAGTTAGTTTAGCACTAATTCAATTTAGCTACTATTGCAGACAATGCTTCTATCAGATTGTTCATGCAAAACTGATAATCCACCTTTTACAAACATGTGACTGCTGAGCATCTTTGGGGGGGGGGGGGTGAAGTAAAGAAAAGCTTACATAAATTGCCTAAAAGTATTAACCCAAATCTCCCTGAGAGAAAGTGAAACAAGCACACTTTTTAGATGTATTTAACAGCAAAAGGCAGCAAAATAAATAATGAATGTATATTGCAATAATGTTTCATTTGAAATAATAAAACATTTTTATACGTTGTTAAAATGTCAAGTTCAATGGTCCTTTTAAAATTAGTGCCTAATGTCAAGTAAACTGCCCTTAAACCTTAGCATGGAAGCTGGGGAAAGGTCTAGTGGTTACAGTGTCTACTACAAGGGTAGGGGACTGTCTATGTCATAGGAGTTAAAATGTTTTTATGATAAAATAATTATGTAATTAATAACATTACTCCCACTATGTTTCTTATTAGCAGGTGAATTCACAAACTGCAATAATCCTAGTCATGATCAGAGTGCAGATGCTTCTTTACATCTTCTTCAAAATCAAAGACGCCACAAGGGCAATTTGTGTTCTGAATGTGGGAAATTTTTTCTTAAGAAATCTCATCATAGAAATTTGAAAATTCATACAGGAGAAAATCCATTTTCCTATTCTGTAGGCGGGAAATGTTTTAACTGTAAAAAAAATCTTGTTGCTCATCAGAAAATTCACACAGGAGAAAAAGGATTTTCATGTTCTGACTGTGGGAAATGTTTTACTCAGAAATCAAATCTTATTATGCATCAGAAAACTCATACAGGGGAGAAAGGATTTTCATGTTCTGAATGCGGGAAAAGTTTTACTCAGAAATCAACTCTTATTACGCATCAGAAAACTCATACAGGCGAGAAAGCATTTTCATGTTCTGACTGTGGAAAATGTTTTACTCTAAAACCAGCTCTTATTAACCATCAGAAAATTCATACCGGGGAGAAAGAATTTTCATGTTCTGACTGTGGGAAATGTTTTTCTCAGAAATCAAATCTTATTACGCATAAGAAAATTCATACAGGTGATAAAGCATTTTCATGTTCTGACTGTGGGAAATGTTTTATAAAGAAATCAAATCTTATTATGCATCAGAAAACTCATACAGGAGAGAGAGGATTTTCATGTTCTGAATGCGGGAAATGTTTTACTCAGAAATCAACTCTGATTACACATCAGAAAATTCATTCAGGGGAGAAAGCATTTTCATGTTCTGACTGTGGAAAATCTTTTACTCTGAAACCAACTCTTATTACGCATCAGAAAATTCATACAGGGGAGAAAGCATTTTCATGTTCTGACTGTGGGAAATGTTTTACTCAGAAATCCAATCTTATTATGCATCAGAAAATTCATACAGGGGAGAAAGGATTTTCATGTTCTAAATGTGGGAAATGTTTTACTCAGAAATATACTCTTATTAGGCATCAGAAAACTCATATTAAAAGAAATCAGAGCTTAATCTCCTAAATGCAGAGAGTGACATGTAGTTGTCATCCACACAATACCAACTGCTGAGGATGACTACATTTGACCCCCTGGGGCATGCAGTTTTGGAGCTGTTTGAGGCCCCTTCTGCACCTCAAGTGTTTATGAGGTGGCCCAGTGTATTTGCCATCCCCAGGGGGATGCAGGGTCCCTATATAAGTTATAAATATAACCAAAAGCCCATTTCCTTTTTGAAGTTCAATAGCTAATTTCTATAGAAAAGCTCCATGTTATTTTTAATGTCTGCTTATTTTAGAAATTTTGCCTAATACAGCTATAGATCCACAACAGTTTTGACTATAGAGTTGATTAAAAAAAAGCTCACTGTATTGTTTACAATCTTGTTTATTAAATTGTAATACATTTTTCACCTTTTGTTGTGGATTTCTCACATTTGATATAGATAAAATAATGTTATAGTTTGAAAAACAAAAAAACAATAATATATAGTTTGTCTGAGTTTGCCACTGAAAAATGTCTTCCAGTAGTGTATAAAAAATACTATGGTGCCCTCTAAGACGGCACCAAAGTTTCACACTCTCCACAAACAACGACTTTAATGACCACCTTTTTAGACAAATCCCAGCTACCCTTATTGTAGGATCAGGACTGAGATACACTGAACTCAGATATCACATCCACTGAAGTCTTGCGAGCCATTCGGGACTTGAAGCCAGGGAAGTCCCGGGACCTGATGGCCTCCCTGAGTTATATCATAAATTATTCAAAACATCTCTAACACCCCATCTAGTCAAATTCTCAAATTATATTATGCAGGACCATGCGATTTCATCAGATCTCCAAGCTAGAATAGTGGTAATACGCAAGCCAGGGAAAAATCTGAAATCGCGTTCTAGCTCTAGACCTGATTGGTTCAATCAAGACATCAAAATATTTACTAAAATCTTAGCGTACAGACTACAACACGTTACCTGATATCATCCACCCGGACCAGTTCGGCTTCATAAAAGGCAGAAAAGCCCCTGATAATATTATGCGTATGATATTATGCTCATCTGGTCCAGAATTGAATGGATCTACATGTTTGAGCCGACTAGGATTTAGAGGCCCTTTTATGGATGCACTAAAACAGATATATTCTAATCCCATGGCAACTGTCAGAGCTATCGACCATCATTCAAACTCCATACCGATATTAAACGGAACCAGGCAGGGCTGCCCGTTGTTCCCCCCTGTTTTTCGCTATCTGCATGGAGCCCTTAGCAGCATGTACCAGACACTTACCTGACATTACTGGACTAATCATACAAAACACTGACTACAAGATAACCCTATTCGCTGATGATGTTTTACTCACATTGACGAAACCTATGATCTCCCTCCCAAATCTTTACAACATTCTGCAACAATTTTCTATTATATCCGAATAAAAAGTAAATATAGATAAGTGTGAAGCAATGCCAATTGCATTACAAGCCCACACTAAGAAATTAATTGAAGCACATTTTACATTCTCATGGGTTAAGAAACATTAAATACCTAGGGATTAACTTAACTACCCAATTCACAGATTTATACAAGGCAAATTACCACCCACTATATAAAGAGATCCGAAAAGATATAATTAAGTGGAAACTATATAACTTTTCCTGGTATGGCAGACTGTCTGTGGTCAAAATTAATATCTTGCCATGACTCCTTTATTTTTCTGAACACTCCCCATTTCAATACACCGTTCAGACTTATTATCGTTACAGTCAGATACTCTCCACTTTATTAACGGTCACAAAAATACGAGAATCCCTTCTCAGATCATGAACCGACACAGACGGCTAGGAGGAGCGGGTGCCCCTAATTTATTAGATTATTATCATGCATCTAGGCTTACACAGACAGCTTTTTTAGGGGTTGAAAATATAGATATATGGACTAATCTGGAATCAGATATGGGAGGGTGTAGCTCCCCGGAGGATTTTATTTGGGACAAACACGCATATAATCATAAATCACAAAATTGTTTCCCAGCAACTAACCTCTATATGTCACTGGCAAACCATGACAAAAAACATATTACTATTCCCAGAATACTCTGCTTAATTACCTGTGAAATATCTACTTCCGACAGACTATAGAAAACAACTAAATAAATCGGAAAATAAGGGTCTTTATATATAGTAGCGGACATTCTTCTCAATAATAAACGTCTAACCTTCACTCAACTGCAACAAATTTTGATTCCTGAACCCCTCCGATGGTACTTTTTTTTTTTTTTTTGTCCTGTCCGTCACTAATAAATACTTCTTCCACCCCAGCACTCCCCTAGAAAGATTGTGTAGCACCACTACCAGACAAAAACCCCCACAATATTGCAGTTGTATGCAGCCTTACAATCAGCCCCTTGCAAAACTAAGTCCTCAATCATCCTTAAATGGGAGACATACATTGGAAAATCACTCACTATACAAACTTGGAATAACTTATTCCACTCATCGTGCAGAGGTCTACTTAGTGCTGATTTAAGAGAGAATTGTTTTAAGACCACCCTCCGGTGGTATTTGACACCACTGAGAATGTCTCATTTTGTCAAGGGAGGAGGAAGATATTGCTATATGGTATGTAGAACAGAAGGTACATATGTGGTGGTAATGCCCCCAAAATAAGCTCTAAATAGACGTCTTTGTCCAACTTTTTAAGCACTCTGCTAGATGAACAGATTTCCCTAACCACATCACAAGCCCTCTTAAAAAAAAATAACTTCCAAAATACAATACACATATAAACGCATTCATCAGAATTGTCTGCACCATTACAAGAATCAGCATAGCGAGACACTGGAAAGAAGGAGCATCATCTTGGCACGAGATAATGGAAAAGATTAAAATGACATACTTAATGTATGAATCTGCTGCTAGGATTCTAGTCACAGTAGACACGTTCCACAACATATGGTATTGGATGATGCAGTAAACTTAAAGCTTAGTTAATAGGACCCAAGATAATAAAAAAGACCGGGGATATATCTTTGTATAGGGTAAAAACACAGAGATAGAATTCAGAGAGGTCTTCTTTTTTGTAGAGTTAATGATACGATAAGTATTGGCACATATCTATAGCTCTCAGTAACCAAGTTTATTTTATATTATCTTTCATGTTATGAAGTTCAGTTTAGTGATTCTCTTAATTGATACGTCATGTGGTAACAATTTACTATAATAGGCAGAGCAATGTGTACACAATATCGGTAACCCCGATCTAAATACCCTCTGGATGAACTGATTGTAAGGACTCTTTCAGAAGCTTTATAATCCACAGATGGATCCTGATATTGTTCTGCTATCTCCTCTCAGCCTGCTCCCCTGAAGGCTTATAAACATATATTTACACATAAATATATATGTATTTTAGCATATACATATATATTTACATTTGCTCCCCATCGCTGTGCGACTTACCCCCTTCACTGCACTAGTTCTCATGCCGTGTCTCACAGTATAAGAATGAAGCTCCCATTGGAGCCTATAGAAGCGCGCTCTATTGAGCGCATAGCTTCCTAGCAATGTGAATGCTAAGTCGCCTTCGCATTGTGCCGCACTTCAAATACCAGCACACAATTGAGTGCGCTGGTATTACGATAGGAGCGCAAATATCGTGCTCGCGTAAGCGCAATTTTGCACTCCACTCATAATCTGACCCTAAGGGTCAATCAGCCTTAACTTAGGCGGCAGACAGCAAAAAGCCCAATTGGAAACATTTGGGTTGATTGACACCCCCTGCGAATCTGCAGGGGGCGGCGTTGCACAAGCATTTCTTGTGAAATGCTTGTGCCATAATAAATGCCGACAGCTACAGCGGATCATGTCCATCCGCACATTAATAAATCGGCCCCCAAATGTTTAATTATTTGTATTAACATTGTTTTGCAATATAATATTATTTATTTTGTCCCTTTTTCCTATAATGTAATTCTGAAAATTATTGGGGTTTCCAATTCCCATGAGTTTCTATAAAGTAAAGGGAGCTGCCATGTTAAAACCTATGTCTTATCTAATCTCATCAGCTGAGGATAATTAGGGACAGATACAGTGGGCAAACAATGTCTGTGTAGAATGTAGACTTTAAACCCTGTTATATAGTTACACCACACACAGCCTTAGTTTGCATCATACTTTATCTGTCCATAATTGACCTTAGCAGAAACTCATGGCACCTGATCACAAAACACTGATGTCATACTTGTTGAATCTGCATTGTTTTACTGGTCTCAAACACAAACCTGATCTAGGAACCAAATACTACAAATCCATTTTATCTTGGGGGTCCACGTGGAAAATTGTGCATTCTATCATATCTAATAACATAGCAGTATTGGTCATATGTAGCACAATGAAAATTTAGTAATACAATTCTAACTGCCATGTGCAGTCAGAGCGCAAACAATATAATGCTGCACGACAGACCAGGGCATCATCTAGAGTAACAAACACTAAAACACACTATTTCCATAACACGTACTGACATAGTTATGTGTATTTCTGCCTCAGTCAGGGTTTGAAGAATAAAACCATTTACATAGAACAACTATAGATGTATTTGTTTTGTATATCTTTTTATTAAAGGTAACAAGTATATAACAAATGATCACATCTGGGTAATAAGAGTTTTTATAAGATATAACAAACAGCAAAGAGGTAAATAACAATAAAGACATAATTGCAGTGTAGGACAGTGGTTACCCTTGCACAAGTGTAGACAACACTGACAATAAACCATGGTGTGAGGTGTAAGTTTATAAAGCTGAGCTACAAGTCTTAAGTGTGGATCAGGTATCATTGTGGTAAGTTACTTATTTTAAACAGAACAACAGTAAGTCTGTCCATTGGTATCAAACCAGGTGATTAGATGGATCACATCTCTTTCAGACTGGCACAGATAGTGACATCAAATAAAAAATTGGAAAACAGCACACATTCAGGTATGAGGCACTGAAAAAAAGACTTGCCAGTTCTCAATAGAAGTACAAAATTCATACAATTTTCAGCCTCCAAAATATTAAAAAGACCTTTATTACTTGTAAGTTGGGTCCATAGGTACAAAAACAATGTTTCAGGCCTGCAATAGGCCCTTAGTCATGTCTATTTAATAACACACATGGTTGTCTATTTTATATCTGCTCTTAAAACATCAATCAATCACAAACTATACTATAAAATTTAGTATAGCAGTACCACCATTTGTTGCTTTATATTATAGCCTGTTATATAAAATAATTGAAAGCATAAAGCATAAAACAAACACAATAAAAGCCATGCATAATAAAAAGATGAAAATTCTGCACAGTACAACAATATATCAGATAGTTACAAAAACAAAGATCAATCAAAATCCCTATTCAAACTTTTTGGTGTTAAAGACTTTTATTTCTATATCCAAAACATTTCTCTATTTTCTAATAAGTTCTCTCTGTCACCCCCTCTCCTAGGTTTAGCCAAATGTTAAATGACCTGAAACCTCAATTGGCTAATATTGTGACCCATAAAGAGAAAGTGAGAGGAGACATGTGCTTCCTTATCTTTTCTCCTAATGTTGAGGTTTTGATTGGTCTTTGTTTTTGTAACTATCTGATATCTTGTTGTACTGTGCAGAATTCTCATCTTATTATGTTTAAATGATTTTTATTAAGTTATAAGTGTGTCATTTTACAATAACTGGTGAATAGAATACAAAACATTTAAGTCATTTCCAAGTATAATACAAAGTCATTGCCAGTAGGATTCTTATAGCTAACATTGCATTCTTACCTCTTTATCTTGGAGAGCGAGAGGTTATCAGTTATATCTAGCTCCAATTCTTATAATAGCAAAATAAATTGTATGATTGTAGCCAATGTCTAGAAAGTGATGTATGTCAACACAAATTTAACAAAAGTAAAGAGAGGAGAAAAAAGAACTAAGAGACGAAAGGAAAAGAGGGGATGACGAGGACGTTCTCTCGCCAGATGATCAGGTTATCTCACCAGGAGGTATATGTTTGCCAAAGTCTCATGGTTATCTTTATGTACAAAAATCATATGTTGTCTGCTATATTGAAGGTTTCATTAAGGGGTGGGAAAGTTTCTTTATTTAGGGCTATATAATATTATATTGTGTCAATTGATTTAATGTAGCATCCAGTAAAACCATGTCTTTTGAAAGTTGTCCGTGGTGTTTTGTAGCCAAGCTACTTGCTCTGACATTTTATAGATGAATGTTATTCTACCCAGTATTTTCTCCCATGTGGGGGCTCTTTCTTTCCAGCATCTTGCAATGCATATTCTTGTAGCTGTACAGGTGATTCTTAATTCTTTAATTAATATGGGTATTATATTTAGGGATCCTTTCATGCAGTAATGCCTGTGGCGCAGTCAATTGTAATGGATCATCTAATAGTCTGCCTAAGAAATTTGACAATCTATTCCAGATCCTGGCTATATCTTGGCATTCCGACCACATGTGGAGATATGTACCTTCTAATCTACAGCCTGTGGGTTTTAGTGTGGGAGGTTATAATTGGTGTAAGGTACCATCTGAATGTTGTTTTAATAGTGTTTTCCCTCATGTCAGCGCTGAGAAATCCTCTATGTGATTGAGAAAAAAATATCCTTCCAATTTTTGGTGTCATGTTCTATTCTTAAGACTCTTTCCCATCTGTCTAGCAGGTTGGATTTATCACTATCATTCACAGCTTAAATTGCAATATATAACTGGGTAATAGTTTTTTTTGGTTCTAGTTTTGGAACTACAAATTATCTCTAGAGTGTTTGGGATTCCCAGTTTGGTGTCTGAGATGTATTCTTTAAAAGCTAAGTTTAATTGCAGGCACAAGTAAGCCTATTGGGTCTAGTTTATCTCTTAGCTGTATAAAGGTCATTATTTCCCCCTGTTCTACTACTAATGGTGTTTAAAATATTTATCTGCAAGCTAACTCTATGGTTCTGTGTATATAACAAAAAGATTTCTTCTGTCAGGAAAGAGATATTATTTATTATTATTATCGGTTATTTGTAGAGCGCCAACAGATTCTGCAGCGCTATTAACAAAGGCGGAGTGCAACAAAACAGTTATAGGGATCAAATGGGTAGAGGGCCCTGCCAAGAGTTGCACTATTGTAGTCAGCTCTTAAGAAGGTGATCAACAAACAGCTGGACTCTTAGGCTTACATGCTAAGGGGGTTCAGAGGATAGCAATGGAGGAGAGGAACTGGTATAAAGAAAGGTTAGCGTAGGTTGTATGCATCCCTGAACAGTAGAGTCTTTAGGGAGCACTTGAAGCTTTTAAAACTAGAAGAGAGTCTTGTGGAGCGAGGCAGAGAGTTCCACAAGATGGGAGCCAGTCTGGAGAAGTCCTGTAAACGGGAGTGTGATGAGGTGACAAGAGAGGAGGAGGCCGAGAGCAGAGCGAAGGGGACGGGAGTGAGAGTATCTGGAGACAAGGTCTGAGATACAGGGGGGAGCAGTGCAGTTGATAGACATATTATAAAGTTTATTAAACCAAAATTAAACTTTTAGCCATAATTGGTTGATTTTAGGGCAGAGCCAAAACATATGAAGGAGGTCTGCTTTAGGATTAGTGCAGTGAGGGCAGGCACAAGGTTTTAATGGGTAGAATTTAGACATTTTGTATGTTTGGGTGTTTTGGGACCCCGCAGGACTTCATCGGGGATCCCCTCACACCATTACTCTGAGTTGGACATTATCTCAAATCAAAAGAGACCTTAATTCCATCCTGTATGGGTACTTATCTTCCCAAAATGTATGTTATGATAATCACTCTATTTTTGTAATGTATGTTTGAACCCTTAATAAAGCTTGTTTGGAAAAAAAAAAAAAAAAAAGGGGGAAGGAAACGAAAAGAGGATTGCTCAAGGACTATTGTCTCTTTATTTATCTGCATTATACTTTGCTCTCTGGGCAGCTGTGTAATAGTTGCTACCTTATAACATCTGTAAAATCAACATTGTATAAGTTTTGCTATAACAGAAGGAGATCAATCAGGTTTTGTTGTAATGTGTTGCATATGCTATTCAATCCTGTGTTTAACCCTTTCTTTGCTCCAACTATATCAGAACGTGAGATAAAAGTGTTAGAATTTATTTCTTGTTCTCATTGGGTACGTCATTTTTAAGACTTCTGCTATATTTGTATATCTATCTTTATAAGTTGTGTTCTCGAGATTGTGCTGTTAGCAATTGACAAGGTTCATTCTTACATAAGAATATTCTTTTTTCTTTAGTTTCTCTGCTCATTGCCAACAACACACCCTTTTGGAAAGGGGGTAATATATCAGTGTGTCATTTATTTTAGTAAACAGGGTTTAACTTGGATCTTTACTCCCTGTTTTTCCCGCAAGATATTCACAAATTAAGGAGACAATCTTAGTTTTCTTTATATGCTTTTGTTTTTCAATAATACAGGCCTGTGTCACTATTTAATCACTCATGTCCTCCCTAACTAGGGATTTCCCTCATTTTCCTAGAGAAGGCCACTAATTACTCTCTTTAGAGGGGGGAAAAAGGGTATTGTCTGCCCTCACACTTTAATTTTCACGCTCTTAAGCACAGTAGATTGAATGCGTTTTTTTGTGTTCTTTAAATGCTGGGGGTTTTTTATGCACTGCACCTAATGTAAAAAAATGTCTACCCAGGTGAAATCAAGTTCACCCAAAATGTCTGTAAAATCTAAAGATAAGAAATATAAGATGTCTGACTCTAGTTTAGATGCCACTGTTGAATCAGCTCCCCGCTTTATTTGACACACAAGCATTGTTAGTTCAACTCACAGAACTTTTCTCTCCACAATTTGACATGATTCTCGACCAGAATTTTGGAGGCAGAAAATACGATCTCAGACTTAGAGGACCAGGTTAATATGCAAGAAAATATAATTCAAAAACAAGATTCCAGAATTAATAATATGCAGTCCACGCTTTGAGGATTTAGAAGATCGCTTTAGGCGTCATAACATTAGAATAGTTGGTCTCACTGAATTGCCTGAATTTGAAGATTTATTAATTGTCCCCTTCAATGTATTACCTCAGGCTTTAGGTATGACATCACAGAAGTTGCCCCTAGCTATAGAATGGGCGCACAGAATTGGCCCCAGAAAATCTTACACAGATGGCTCATCCAGGAGCAAAATAAATATATTCAAATTAAAATTTCAAGATAAAATGGAAATTCTAAAACGTTTAAAAAAAAAAGGTGATCCACCTATATTTGGAAACAATAAGGTTCTGTTGTTTCAGGATTTTTCTAGTGAGACATTCTCAAAAAGGAAATTAATGGCTCAGTCCATACTGCACGCAACTAATTAATAAAGGCTTAAAAGCTTGCATGATTTACCCAGCTAAAATTATAGTTGAGGATAATGGGTCTAGGCTTGTGTTTAACGATATATCCAATGTTAAGGAATTTATTGCCTCCAAATAATAGTTTAAATCATTACTTATGCCATGCCAAATGTTGGGATTAAAATGAATGTCTCACTGTGTAATCTTTTTATCCCTTGGATGTTGGTTTTCCAATTGTTTGACATGCAAAGTATAAGGTACAGAGAGGTACAGATGTAATCCATTGATAAGGATCCACTCTGCTTGTTTTGTGTTTCCCTTTTTTTTTTATTTTCCTTATGTGGTGCTGCTTTAAAAAAAAAAAAAGATTTTTTTTTATACAGGGTTAATAGCTGATACGATGGATACATTCAAAATCTTGTCCTGGAGTGTAGGTGGGATATCGTCCCCAATGAAGCGTTAACTTATTATTAAATCTCTTGCAAAGTTGAAACCTGATGTCGTTTTCCGTCAGGAAACGCATCTTAATGTCCAATGTACCTCATGAGTATAGGGAATGTGGTGTCGCCATTTTAATACATAAGGAACTTGAATATAACATTATAAATAAAGATATAGACCCTGACTCTAGATATATTTTAATACAAATTCTAATTAAAAACACGAGACAGATTCTCTAATAAAAATATTGCCGAATATAAGAAAAGCTCAAAATATTTTAATACCTTTCGCCACAAACACACGGCTAGATTACGAGTTTTGCGTTAGAGGCTATACGGTGCTAACGAGCAGTTTTCTCTCACCGCTCACTTACCTGCAGCGCTGGTATCACGTTTTTTTTTTTTTAAACCCAGCGTTAAAAGGCAAGAAGTGAGCGTTGAGCAAAATTGTGCTCTTTACTGCACTCCAATACCAGCGCTGCTTAAGTCAGCGGTGAGCAGGTCGTACGTGCTCGTGCACGATTTCCCCATAGGAATCTACGGGGAGAGCCGGCTGAGAAAAAGTCTAACACCTGCAAAAAAGCAGCGTAAAATTCAGTAACGCAGCCCCATTGATTCCTATGGGGAAATAAAATTTATGTTTACACCTATCAGCCAATAGGATTTTTTCTACCTTAATTCCGATTGACTGATAGAATTCTATCAGCCAATCGGAATCTAAGGGACGCCATCTTGGATGACGTCACTTAAAGGAACCTTCATTCGTTGGGTAGTCGTCGGAAGAAGAGGATGCTCCGCGTCGGATGTCTTGGAAGATGGAGCCGCTCCGCATCGGATGGATGAAGATAGAAGATGCTGTCTGGATGAAGACTTCTGCCCGTCTGGAGGACCACTTTGCCCGGCTTGGATGAAGACTTCTCCCGGCTTCGTTGAGGACTTCGGTCCGGTTGGATGAAGACTTCTGCCGCTTCCTTGAGAATGCATGTCCAGTCTTCAGAACAGTAAGTCGATCTTCAGGGGGTTAGTGTTAGGTTTTTTTAAGGGTGTATTGAGTGAGTTTTATTTTTTAGATTAAGGTTTGGGCCGCAAAAGAGCTAACTGCCTTTTTAAGGGCAATGCCCATCCAAATGCCCTTTTCAGGGCAATGGGGAGCTTAGGGTTTTTTTAGGTAGGGTTTTATTTGGGGGGTCGGTTGTGGGTGGTGGGTTTTACTGTTGGGGGGGTTGTTTGTATTTTTTTTTTTTTTTACAGGTAAAAGAGCTGATTACTTTGGGGCAATGTCCCGCAAAAGGCCCTTTTAAGGGCTATTGATAGTTTAGGCTAGGTTTTTTTTTATTTATTTATTTTTTTCATTTTGATAGGGCTATTAGATTAGGTGTAATTAGTTTAAAGATCTGTAATTTGTTTTTATTTTCTGTAATTTAGTGCTGTTTTTTTTGTGATTTAACTAATTTAATTTATGTAATTGTTTTTAATTTAGTTAATTTATTTAATTGTAGTGTAAGGTTAGGTGTTAGTGTAAATTAGGTTAGGTTTTATTTTACAGGTCAATTTGTATTTATTTTAGCTAGGTAGTTACTAAATAGTTAATAACTATTTAATAACTATTCTACCCAGTTAAAATAAATACAAACTTGCCTGTAAAATAAAAATAAACCCTAAGCTAGATACAATGTAACTATTAGTTATATTGTAGCTAGCTTAGGGTTTATTTTATAGGTAAGTACTTAGTTTTAAATAGGAATAATTTAGTTAATGATAATAATTTGTATTTAGATTTATCTAAATTATATTTAAGTTAGGGGGTGTTAGGGTTAGGGTTAGACTTAGGTTTAGGGGTTAATAAATTTAGAATAGTGGCGGCGACGTTGGGGGCAGCAGATTAGGGGTTACTTAGTATAATGTAGGTGGCGGTTATGTCCGGAGCGGCAGATTAGGGGTTAATAAGTATAATGTAGGTGGCAGCGATGTTAGGGGCGGCAGATTAAGGGTTAATAATATTTAACTAGTGTTTGCGAGGCGGCAATGCGGCGGTTTAGAGGTTAATATGTTTATTATAGTTGCGGCGATGTCCGGAGCCTCAGATTAGGGGTTAAAAATTTTATTTTAGTGTTTGCAATGAGGGATGGCCTCGGTTTAGGGGTTAATAGGTAGTTTATGGGTTTTAGTGTACTTTTTAGCACTTTAGTTATGAGTTTTATGCTACAGTGTTGTACCATAAAACGCTTAAAGTGAATGTCAATTTTGATGCTAAAGTGCCCAGTTTTTAAAAGTTTGATTAAAAACAGGGGCACTTTAATTCATCAAAATTTACATTTCACTCCTGTTGTGACAAAAAACTTACCTTTTAAACTTCACAGCAGCTCCAGCTTCCTCCGGTCTCACAAGCCATTTCTGATGTCAGAAATGATTGATAGGTCATCCTCCAATCACAGCTTCCCCCCGGGGGATTCAGTGTCTGATTCACTGCTGTGATTGGAGGAAGCCGGATGCCTCATTTTAGACCCAGGAAGAGGCTTTGAAACGGGTGGAGGAAGCTGGAGCTGCTGTGAAGATTAAAAGGTAAGTTTTTTTTTCACAACAGGAGTGAAATGAAAATTTTGATGAATTAAAGTGCCCCTGTTTTTAATCGAAGTTTTAAAAACCGGGCACTTTAGCATCAAAATTTATTCACTTTAACTACTGAATTTAAAATGCTTTACGGATCTTGGAGGTAGAGGCTGTACCGCTCACTTTTTGGCATCCCAGGACAGACTCGTAATACCAACGCTATGGAAGTCCCATAGAAAAAAGGGTTTACTAAGTTTACGTAAGTCGTTTTGCGGTAAGGCCAAAGAAGTGTGCAGTGCCCCTAAACCTGAAAGACTTGTAATAGCAGTAATACCTGTTAACGTTGCTTTTTCAGCCTAACGCACAACTCGTAATCTAGCCGACAATTTGTTAGATATCTGGCGGATTATAAACCCTGACATTCAGCTATTTTCCTGTGAATCTAAAAATCATAGAACATTTTCTAGGATTGATCTGTTTTTTAATTTCTGAATCTCACTCTCTCTTTAAAGCAGATGCAGGAATTGGGGAGATTTTGATATCGGACCATACGATCATTTCATTATCCTTTCCCTCCCTAGTTAATGCAAAAGACAAAACGCAAACACTATTTTTCCCTGGTCACCTCTATAATAATCCTAGATTTGTATTATGTCTAAAACAAAAATGGAAGGATTATTGTACCCATAATATATTGTACTTTCACAAAAAAGGAAATTTATGCTTACCTGATAAATTTATTTCTTTTACGATATGACGAGTTCACAGATTTCATCCTTACTTATGGGATATCGCCTCCTGGTCAGCAGGAGGAGGCAAAGAGCTCCACAGCAGAGCTGCATAAATATCTCCTCCCTCCCTTCCCTCCCACTCCAGTCATTCAACCGTAGTTAGGAAAGAAAGGAAAAGCCAAGGAGCAGAGGTGACTGAAGTTTAACAAAAATCAAAACCTGTCTCTAGAAAAATGACAGGGTGGTCCGTGGACTCGTCATATCGTAAAAGAAATACATTTATCAGGTAAGCATTTTCTTTTACAAGATATGATGAGTCCACGGATTTCATCCTTACTTATGGGATACAATACCAAAGCAATAGGACACGGATGAAAAGGGGGGGAAAAGACAGGAACCTAAATGGAAGGCACCACTGCTTGAAGAACCTTTCTCCTAAAAACAGCCTCAGACGAGGCAAAAGTATCAAATTTGGAAAAAGTGTGAAGAGACGACCAAGTTGCAGCCTTGCAAATCTGTTCAACAGAAGCATCATTTTTAAATGCCCATGAGGAAGCCACAGCCCTAGTAGAATGAGCCATAATCCATTCTGGAGGCTGCTGTCCAGCAGTCTCATATGCAACACTGATGATACTCTTCAGTCAAAAAGAAAGAGAGGTAGCCAAAGCTTTCTGACCCCTACGTTTTCCAGAAAAAACAGCAAATAACGAAGATGTTTGACGGAAATCCTTAGTCGCCTGCAAGTAGAACTTCAAGGCACGGACTACGTCCAAATTATGTACAGACGCTCCTTCTTAGAGGAGGGGTTAGGACACAAGGAAGGAACAACAATTTCCTGATTAATATTCTTGTTAGAAACAACCTTAGGAAGAAAACCAGGTTTAGTACGAAACACCACCTTATCAGAATGGAAAATAAGATAAGCAGAATCACATTGCAATGCCGAAAGCTCAGAAACTCTGCGAGCAGAAGAAATAGCAACCAAAGATAAAACTTTCTAAGATAAAAACTTAATATCTATGGAATGCATGGGTTCAAACTGAACCCCTTGAAGACCATTAAGAACTAAATTCAAACTCCAAGTAGGAGCAATTGGTCTAAACACAGGCCTGATTCTAGTCAGGGCCTGACAAAAGGATTGAACATCTGGAACATCTGCCAGACGCTTGTGAAGCAAAATAGACAAAGCAGAAATCTGTCCCTTTAAGGAACTTGCTGACAACCCTTTCTCCAATCCAGCTTGGAGAAAAGATAAAATCTTGGGAATCCTAACCTTACTCCATGAGTAGCCTTTGGATTTGCACCAATAAAGATATTTACGCCATATCTTATGGTACATTTTTCTAGTAACAGGCTTACGTGCCTGAATCAAAGTATCAATGACCGCATCAGAGAACCCCCGCTTAGATAAAATCAAGCGTTCAATCTCCAAGCAGTCAGCTGCAGAGAAATCAGGTTCGGATGATGGAAGGGTCCCTGAATGAGAAGGTCCTGCCTCAATGGAAGCTTCCACGGCGGCAGAGAGGACATGTCCACCAGATCGGCATACCAAATCCTGCGAGGCCACGCAGGAGCGATTAGAATCACCGAAGCCCTCTCCTGTTTGATCCGTGCAATCACCCGGGGAAGGAGAGCAAACAGTGGGAACACATAAGCTAGGTTGAATGACCAAGGCACTGCCAAGGCATCTATCAGTTCGGCCTGAGGATCCCTGGACCTGGATCCATATCTTGGGAGCTTGGCATTCTGACGAGACGCCATCAGATCCAATTCCGGTCTGCCCCACCTGAGAATCAGGGTGGCAAAGACCTCCGGATGGAGTTCCCATTCCCCCGGATGAAAAGTCTGTCTGCTCAAAAAATCCACCTCCCAGTTGTCCACTCCTGGGATGTAGTTTGCTGACAGATAACAAGAGTGAGCCTCCGCCCACCGAATTATCTTGGATACTTCTGTCATCGCTAAGGAACTCCTTGTTCCTCCCTGATGATTGATGTAAGCTACAGTTGTGATGTTGTCTGACTGAAAGCGGATGAATCTGAAGCACATTGAATATTGCTCTCAATTCCAGAATATTGATTGGAAATAGAGACTTCGACTGAGTCCACACACCCTGAGCCTTCAGGGAATTTCAGACTGCACCCCATCCTAGTAGACTGGCATCCGTTGTCACTATCACCCATGAAGGTCTGCGGAAGATGATCCAGCGACAATCACCAAAGAAGAGAGTCTCTTGTCTCCTGATCCAGATCTATCTGAGGAGACAAATTTGCATAATCTCCATTTCACTGTCTGAGCGTGCTCAGCTGTAGAGGTCTGAGATGAAAACGAGCAAACGGAATGATGTCCATTGCCGCCACCATTAATCCAATTACCTCCATGCACTGAGCCACTGATGGCCGAGGATTGGACTGAAGGGCTCAGCATGTATTCAAAATCTTTAATTTTCTGACTTCCGTCAAGAAGATTTTCATGACTACAGAATGTATTAGAGTTCCCAGGATAGGAACCCTTGTCTGTGGAATTAGTGAACTCTTTTCTAGATTCACCTTCCACCCATGAGTCCTTAGAAAGGACAGAACCATGTCAGTATGAGACTTTGTCAGTTGATAAGACGACGCCTGGATTAGAATATCGTCCAGATAAGGCGCCACAACAATTCCCCGTGGTCTGAGAACCGCCAGCAGAGACCCTAGAACCTTCGTAAAAATTCTGGGTGCCATTGCCAGCCCGAAAGGAAGAGCCACAAACTGAAAATGTTTGTCTAGGAAGGCAAACCTTAGGAACTGGTAATGATCCTTGTGGATAGGAATATGAAGATATGCATCCTTTAAGTCCACGGTAGTCATATATTGACCCTCCTGTATCAATGGGAGAATTGTTCAAATCGTCTCCATCTAGAAGGATGGGACTCTGAGGATCTTGAGATCTAAAATGGGTCGAAATGTCCCCTATTTTTTTGGAAACAACAAAAAGGTTTGAGTAAAACCCCTGCCACTGCTCCTGTATTGGAACGGGGCAAATTACTCCCATAGTGGAGAGGTCTTTCACACAACCTAAGAACGCCTCTCTTTTTATCTGGTCTACACAATCGTGAAAGAAGAAACCTTCCCCTTGAGAGGGAATTTTTGAACTCCAGCTGATACCCTTGGGACACGATTTCTAGTGTCCAGGGATCCTGAACATCTCTTATCCAAGCCTGGACAAAGAGAAAAAGTCTGCCCCCTACTAGATCCGGTCCCAGATCGGGGGCCGCCCCTTCATGCTGTCTTGGGAGCAGCAGCTGGCTTTTTGGGTTGTTTACCCTTGTTTCAAGCCTGGTTGGGTCTCCAGACAGACTTGGCTTGCGCAAAATTCCCTTCCTGTTTAGCGGAAGAGGAAGAGGGGACTCCCTTGAAATTTCAAAAGGAATGAAAATTACTCTGTCTACCCCTCTGCTTAGATGTTTTATCCTGAGGTAGGAGGTGACCCTTACCTCCCGTGATGTCAGCAATGATCTCTTTCAAGTCAGGCCTGAATAGGGTCTTTCCCTTGAAAGGTATAGCCAAAAGCTTGGATGTAGAGGACACATCTGCAGACCAAGATTTTAACCATAACGCTCTGCGCGCTAAAATGACAAAACTTGCATTCTTAGCCGCCAATTTGACGATCTGAAAGGCGGCATCTGTAACAAAAGAATTAGCCAGCTTAAGGGCCTTAATTCTATCCATTATTTTGTCTAAAGAAGTCTCAGTCTTCAGAGACTCTTCTAAGGCGTCAAACCAAAAAGCCGCCGCAGTTGTGACCGGTACAATGCAGGCCGTTGGTTGTAATAGAAAACCTTGATGTACAAATAGCTTTTTTAGAAGACCCTCCAACTTTTTGTCCATAGAGTCTTTAAAAGCACAACTGTCCTCAATAGGAATAGTCGTACGCTTAGCCAGGGTAGAAATAGCTCCCTCCACCTTAGGGATCGTTTGCCAAGAGTCCCGGACGGTGTCAGCTATGGGGTACATCTTCTTAAACATAGGGGAAGGGGAAAACGGCATACCCGGTCTTTCCCATTCCCGTGTAACAATTTCAGAAATTCTTTTAGGAATCGGAAAAACATCAGAGTAAGAAGGCACCTCTAAGTATTTGTCCATCTTACACAACTTCTCTGGAGGTACCACAATAGAGTCACAGTCGTCCAGAGTCATCAAAACCTCCCGCAGCAACAGACGGAGGTGTTCCAGTTTAAATCTGAAGGACATGACATCCGAATCTGTCTGAGGTAATGCACTTCCTGAGTCAGACAGTTCCCCCTCAGAGAGGACCTCCCTACCCCCCAAATCAGATCCCTGGGAGGGTACATCGGAGATAGCCATCAAAGCATCGGAAGTCGCAGGAACCACATGGGTCTCTGACCTGCTGCGTTTTCCCTGTAACACTGGCAACTTAGATAAAACTTCTGTGAGGAACATGGCGTCGTTTGAGCGGGCGTTATAGGCTGTGACGCTTGGGGAGAAAGTTGCGGCATACCCTGACTCTCATTATTCTGAGAACATTCTTTATCTTTATTAAAAAATATTTTCTCTTTGCATTGTAAGGCTCTCTCAATACAAGTGTCACAAAGAGTAACCGGGGGTTCCACAATGGCATCTAAACACATGGGACATGTATGCTGTTCAAGGTCATCCATGATAATAGATGCAAAAATAAAACTTGGTCAAGTACTGCAAAATTAATTTAGTAGTAAGACTTAGTTTAGAAACAAAAAACTTTGTTGTAATGTGCCTTTAAGAAAAAGTCTAACAAAAGACCTGTATGAATAATGTGCAGAGGTAATTCTGTATTTGCTATATTAATAATCCTCTTCCTGCACGTAAAATAACATTCACATTAGATTGTGTTTTAATGTGCCTTTATCGGAACGTTCCCTTTTGCCAAAAGAAAAACGACAGTCACCCTGCCGCAGCTCTGCTGCGGCACCTACCTGCCCCCATGACTACTCATTAACTGACAAAATCGACTTCCCTAAGATCGCTTGTTCATGTTATCACAACACGCAAGCTTAGGAGCCATGAGGAGGTGCGACCGGAACAACAGGAAACTGCGCGGCTAAGCGCGCAACATCAAGCCCCACCCCTCGTGGGCGTAAACACCGCCATGTACCGGAACCCTGTACCCACACTCCAAGCATTAAGTGCAGTACAGAGTAATAAAAACCGGACCCCTTGCGTCAGCCATCTCTATACTGTTTTCCTGTATCTTCTAATAAACGTCATAGAGTAAGCCCCAATCTCACAGGTAACCCCTGCGATGTCCCAGCGCTTCTAGGCTAAAACAAAATGCCAGAGTGTCTGGAAGTTAAGCGGTATGTAAGCTCTCCCATTGTTAAAGAGAACCCACATACTGTTAAATTTCAAAGGCAGATTACAGTCGACTGAGATATGCTGCATGGCCCCAGAATCAAAGACTGTCCTTACCTCCATTCTGAGGAACAGCACAATATTCTCACAGTGTCAAGAGGTCCACTCTTCCTCCTGAGGTCCTGTGAAGAAATAAGGGTCTTAGTTAAGCTCTCTAAGACCATCACCTCAGAGCAGCACCATAATGGGAGGCGCAGTGGGGTTAAAAACCCCACCAGTTCCCATAGCTGAAAAGCTATATCTGCAGAGGCTGCTCTGATATAAAATAGTACACTTCGGCACCATTTGAAAATAAAAAACACTTGATTGAAGAATCTAAACTAACACCTCACTTTACCTCTTCCTATCACTAACACAGGCAAAGAGAATGACTGGAGTGGGAGGGAAGGGAGGATTTATTTATGCAGCTCTGCTGTGGAGCTCTTTGCCTCCTCCTACTGACCAGGAGGCGAAATCCCATAAGTAAGGATGAAATCCGTGGACTCGTCATATCTTGTAAAAGAAACAAGAAATTTTCTGGGAGGTGTCCAAAGCAGTTTTACGCGGTGAAATTAAAGTTTATATGAATGTTTGGAAGAAAAGGAATAGGGCTTTTGAAATTCAATTAGCTAACCAAGTCAGAAATGCATATAAAAAATACTACGTTAATCGATCAGCTGTAAATTGGAATAAATATTTAGAAATTAGAAAAGAGGGACTTATTTTAAAGCAAAAATCACAAGAAGAAGAGGCAACATTTAATCTTCACGTCAGAGGTTTCCATGGATGTTCGGCAAAGCACCTAGCCAGGCTTGTTAAAATTAAAAGAAGAAAACTTTTATACCATCCATTAAAAGTGGAGATATCTGATAAACGGATACTAGAGAAATTAGTAATGTATTTTACTCCTACTATCAACAACTCTATTCAGAATTAGACACAAATACTCAGAATCAGGACACTTTTTGGTCAAAGATCAAGCTTTCCAAGTTACAGAATGAGGATCTGGATATTCTTAATGCCCCCATTACTAAAGAAGAGATCAGTAAAGCGATAGATAAATCTAAATTAAATAAAGCTGCTGGTCCGAATTGTGTAACTGCGGAATATTAAAAATGTTTATCTGGAGAACTGATTCCAACTCTTGAAGAACTCTTTAACAGCTATTTTATTTCGGGTTAACCCTATATTGGTGCCCTTTTTAGCAGCAAATATCTCTTTGATCCTTAAGAAAGGTAAAAATCCGAAAAAGGATCCTACTTCTTACAGGCCCATATCTGTGCTTAACACAGATTATAAAATTGTAACTTCAATCATTTCAGTAAGACTCTCTTCCTGCTTAGATAAACTTATCCATCCGGACCAGACCAGATTTATATCATCTAGAAATCCAGCCAAAAATCTACGTAAAGTAATCACATTTTTAGATTATATGTGGAATGTAGAAGAAATTAAGAAAAAGAGTGTCTTTCAAGACATAGCGATTCTTACTTTAGATGCTGTTAAAGCGTTTGATTGGGGACATTTGTTTAAGGCCTTAGCTAATTTTGGTTTTAAGAATTATTTTGTCCAGTTTATCCATAAGTTATATCATCAGCCAATATCTTTCTTCTCATTAATGGGACTTTATCCTCCAAAATCACGCTTAGGAGAGGCACTAGACAGGGTTGCCCACTATCACCCCTACTTTTTAACATCGCCCTTGAACTATTAGCGGTCCGATTATGAGAGATTTTAACAGGGATTCCTTTTGGCACACAACCATTGAAAACTTTATTATACGTAGATAATTTACTATTATTTCTGGCAAATACACATCAATTAATACGTCTACTCTTCAGTGTCTTAATGAGTTTAGCTATTTCTCGGGCTATAAAATCAATCTAGAGAAAAGTAAACTTATGTGGTTCAGTAAACATACCATAACCCCTTTAAAACTCACGTTCAGAATTGTTGATGCCATTAAATACTTAGGCATAGAATTACATAAGAATCCTAAATATTGGTATAAATCTAACTTTCCACCCCTTTTTTTAAAAGGTTAAAACAGATCTCGAATTATGGACCTCCTTTCTGCTATCTATTACGGCTCAAGTAAACTTAATTAAAACCATTATTTTCCCTTGTTTGCTTTACCCTCTCCAAAATTTACCATTATTTATATTAACTAAATACCTTGGCTCTCTAAATTTATTTGGAAAGATAAGAAACCTCGCTTATTTTTTAATAGACTAATGCAAAAATGCGAAACTGTGGGCCTAGCTCTCCTCAATTTTAGGCTATATAATTGGGCCGCTACGGTTAAAATTGCCATAGATTGGATTGCTGAGACTAATATAGTGTCCTCTTTGGATATGGAAACATATCTTATCTTCCTGTGCTCTTTAAAAGCCTTACATTATTGTACACCGCAGACTCTAACATCGAATGTCGCTTGCCTCAGTTAAATTAGGAATATAGTCTTAGCATGGCAAAAGTTCTGCTTTGTTCTTGAGCTTGACAACACTTTCTCTGAATTTCTGCCCATAATTGGTAACCTACAATTCACTCCAGGAATGAATGTAAATGTATTTAAATGCTGGGCCGAAAAGGGTCTCAAACTTATTGGTCAATTATTTGACAAAAACAGACAAATGCCTTCTGCTGAGTTAATCTTTCAACATTATGATCTACCACGGACGAATTTGTTTGAATATTTCCAAATACAACATATTTAATCTCAAAAATTTAATTTTTCCTCCTTGGTTTCGTGGTCCGATATCAAGATCTGTATACAAAATTTTATAAATGGTAATGCCTCTATCTTTTTAATGTATGATATCATGCTCACTACACAAAGCCTACTATATCTAGATAATCTTTGTAATATATGGTCATCCGTGTTTCCAACATTGGATTTTGATCAAATTAAACAAAGCTTTGCTACTCTCTCTAAGTGTGAAATATCCATGAGTTGGAAGGAATCGCATATGAAACTTATAAACAATTATTTATCCCCGCTCAAAATGTCTAAATTCTACCCATTAAAACCTTGTGCCTGCCCTCGCTGCACTAATCCTAAAGCAGACCTCCTTCATATGTTTTGGTTCTGCCCTAAAATCAACCAATTATGGCTAAAAGTTGAATTTTAGTTTAATAAACTTTATAATATGTCTATGTCTTTCCTGACAGAATAAATCTTTTTGTTATATACACAGAACCATAGAGTTAGCTTGCAGATAAATATTTTAAACACCATTAGTAGTAGAACACGGGGAAATAATGACCTTTGTACAACTTAGAGATAAACTAGACCCAATAGGCTTACTTGTGCCGGCAATTAAACTTAACTTTTAAAGAATACATCTCAGACACCAAACTGGGAATCCCAAACACTCTAGAGATAATTTGTAGTTCCAAAACTAGACCCCAAAAAACTATTACCCAGTTATATATTGCAATTTAAGCTGTGAATTATAGTGATAAATCCAACCTGCTAGACAGATGGGAAAGAGACTTAAGAATAGAACATGACACCAAAAAATGGAAGGATATTTTTTTCTCAATCACATAGAGGATTACTCAGCACTGACATGATGGAAAACACTATTAAAACAATATTCAGATGGTACCTTACACCAATTATAACCTCCCACACTAAAACCTACAGGCTGTAGATTAGAAGGTACATATCTCCACATGTGGTCGGAATGCCAAGATATAGCCAGGATCTGGAATAGATTGTCAAATTTCTTAGGCAGACTATTAGATGATCCAATACAATTGACTGTGCCACAGGCATTACTGCATGAAAGGATCCCTAAATATAATACCCATATTAATTAAAGAATTAAGAATCACCTGTACAGCTACAAGAATATGCATTGCAAGATGCTGGAAAGAAAGAGCCCCCACATGGGAGAAAATACTGGGTAGAATAACATTCATCTATAAAATGTCAGAACAAGTAGCTTGGCTACAAAACACCACAGACAACTTTCAAAAGACATGGTTTTATTGGATGCTACATGAAATCAATTGACACAATATAATATTATATAGCCCTAAAAAAAGAAACTTTCCCACCCCTTAATGAAACCTTCAATATAGCAGACAACATATGATTTTTGTACATAAAGATAACCATGAGAGTTTGGCAAACATATACCTCCTGTTGAGATAACCTGATCATCTGGCGAGACAACGTCCTCGTCATCCCCTCTTTTCCTTTATTCTCTCAGTTCTTTTTTCTCCTCTCTTTACGTTTGTTAAATTTGTGTTGACATACATCACTTTCTAGACATTGTCTACAATCATACAATTTATTTTGCTATTATAAGAATTGGAGCTAGATATATCTGATAACCTCTCGCTCTCCAAGATAAAGAGGTAAGAATGCAATGTTAGCTATAAGAATCCTACTGGCAATGACTTTGTATTATACTTGGAAATGACTTAAATGTTTTGTATTCTATTCACCAGTTATTGTAAAATTACACACTTATAACTTAATAAAAATAATTTAAACATAATGGCTTCAATTTATCAACCTTACTCCATGAGTAGCCTTTGGATTTGCACCAATAAAGATATTTACGCCATATCTTATGGTACATTTTTCTAGTAACAGGCTTACGTGCCTGAATCAAAGTATCAATGACCGCATCAGAGAACCCCCGCTTAGATAAAATCAAGCGTTCAATCTCCAAGCAGTCAGCTGCAGAGAAATCAGGTTCGGATGATGGAAGGGTCCCTGAATGAGAAGGTCCTGCCTCAATGGAAGCTTCCACGGCGGCAGAGAGGACATGTCCACCAGATCGGCATACCAAATCCTGCGAGGCCACGCAGGAGCGATTAGAATCACCGAAGCCCTCTCCTGTTTGATCCGTGCAATCACCCGGGGAAGGAGAGCAAACAGTGGGAACACATAAGCTAGGTTGAATGACCAAGGCACTGCCAAGGCATCTATCAGTTCGGCCTGAGGATCCCTGGACCTGGATCCATATCTTGGGAGCTTGGCATTCTGACGAGACGCCATCAGATCCAATTCCGGTCTGCCCCACCTGAGAATCAGGGTGGCAAAGACCTCCGGATGGAGTTCCCATTCCCCCGGATGAAAAGTCTGTCTGCTCAAAAAATCCACCTCCCAGTTGTCCACTCCTGGGATGTAGTTTGCTGACAGATAACAAGAGTGAGCCTCCGCCCACCGAATTATCTTGGATACTTCTGTCATCGCTAAGGAACTCCTTGTTCCTCCCTGATGATTGATGTAAGCTACAGTTGTGATGTTGTCTGACTGAAAGCGGATGAATCTGAAGCACATTGAATATTGCTCTCAATTCCAGAATATTGATTGGAAATAGAGACTTCGACTGAGTCCACACACCCTGAGCCTTCAGGGAATTTCAGACTGCACCCCATCCTAGTAGACTGGCATCCGTTGTCACTATCACCCATGAAGGTCTGCGGAAGATGATCCAGCGACAATCACCAAAGAAGAGAGTCTCTTGTCTCCTGATCCAGATCTATCTGAGGAGACAAATTTGCATAATCTCCATTTCACTGTCTGAGCGTGCTCAGCTGTAGAGGTCTGAGATGAAAACGAGCAAACGGAATGATGTCCATTGCCGCCACCATTAATCCAATTACCTCCATGCACTGAGCCACTGATGGCCGAGGATTGGACTGAAGGGCTCAGCATGTATTCAAAATCTTTAATTTTCTGACTTCCGTCAAGAAGATTTTCATGACTACAGAATGTATTAGAGTTCCCAGGATAGGAACCCTTGTCTGTGGAATTAGTGAACTCTTTTCTAGATTCACCTTCCACCCATGAGTCCTTAGAAAGGACAGAACCATGTCAGTATGAGACTTTGTCAGTTGATAAGACGACGCCTGGATTAGAATATCGTCCAGATAAGGCGCCACAACAATTCCCCGTGGTCTGAGAACCGCCAGCAGAGACCCTAGAACCTTCGTAAAAATTCTGGGTGCCATTGCCAGCCCGAAAGGAAGAGCCACAAACTGAAAATGTTTGTCTAGGAAGGCAAACCTTAGGAACTGGTAATGATCCTTGTGGATAGGAATATGAAGATATGCATCCTTTAAGTCCACGGTAGTCATATATTGACCCTCCTGTATCAATGGGAGAATTGTTCAAATCGTCTCCATCTAGAAGGATGGGACTCTGAGGATCTTGAGATCTAAAATGGGTCGAAATGTCCCCTATTTTTTTGGAAACAACAAAAAGGTTTGAGTAAAACCCCTGCCACTGCTCCTGTATTGGAACGGGGCAAATTACTCCCATAGTGGAGAGGTCTTTCACACAACCTAAGAACGCCTCTCTTTTTATCTGGTCTACACAATCGTGAAAGAAGAAACCTTCCCCTTGAGAGGGAATTTTTGAACTCCAGCTGATACCCTTGGGACACGATTTCTAGTGTCCAGGGATCCTGAACATCTCTTATCCAAGCCTGGACAAAGAGAAAAAGTCTGCCCCCTACTAGATCCGGTCCCAGATCGGGGGCCGCCCCTTCATGCTGTCTTGGGAGCAGCAGCTGGCTTTTTGGGTTGTTTACCCTTGTTTCAAGCCTGGTTGGGTCTCCAGACAGACTTGGCTTGCGCAAAATTCCCTTCCTGTTTAGCGGAAGAGGAAGAGGGGACTCCCTTGAAATTTCAAAAGGAATGAAAATTACTCTGTCTACCCCTCTGCTTAGATGTTTTATCCTGAGGTAGGAGGTGACCCTTACCTCCCGTGATGTCAGCAATGATCTCTTTCAAGTCAGGCCTGAATAGGGTCTTTCCCTTGAAAGGTATAGCCAAAAGCTTGGATGTAGAGGACACATCTGCAGACCAAGATTTTAACCATAACGCTCTGCGCGCTAAAATGACAAAACTTGCATTCTTAGCCGCCAATTTGACGATCTGAAAGGCGGCATCTGTAACAAAAGAATTAGCCAGCTTAAGGGCCTTAATTCTATCCATTATTTTGTCTAAAGAAGTCTCAGTCTTCAGAGACTCTTCTAAGGCGTCAAACCAAAAAGCCGCCGCAGTTGTGACCGGTACAATGCAGGCCGTTGGTTGTAATAGAAAACCTTGATGTACAAATAGCTTTTTTAGAAGACCCTCCAACTTTTTGTCCATAGAGTCTTTAAAAGCACAACTGTCCTCAATAGGAATAGTCGTACGCTTAGCCAGGGTAGAAATAGCTCCCTCCACCTTAGGGATCGTTTGCCAAGAGTCCCGGACGGTGTCAGCTATGGGGTACATCTTCTTAAACATAGGGGAAGGGGAAAACGGCATACCCGGTCTTTCCCATTCCCGTGTAACAATTTCAGAAATTCTTTTAGGAATCGGAAAAACATCAGAGTAAGAAGGCACCTCTAAGTATTTGTCCATCTTACACAACTTCTCTGGAGGTACCACAATAGAGTCACAGTCGTCCAGAGTCATCAAAACCTCCCGCAGCAACAGACGGAGGTGTTCCAGTTTAAATCTGAAGGACATGACATCCGAATCTGTCTGAGGTAATGCACTTCCTGAGTCAGACAGTTCCCCCTCAGAGAGGACCTCCCTACCCCCCAAATCAGATCCCTGGGAGGGTACATCGGAGATAGCCATCAAAGCATCGGAAGTCGCAGGAACCACATGGGTCTCTGACCTGCTGCGTTTTCCCTGTAACACTGGCAACTTAGATAAAACTTCTGTGAGGAACATGGCGTCGTTTGAGCGGGCGTTATAGGCTGTGACGCTTGGGGAGAAAGTTGCGGCATACCCTGACTCTCATTATTCTGAGAACATTCTTTATCTTTATTAAAAAATATTTTCTCTTTGCATTGTAAGGCTCTCTCAATACAAGTGTCACAAAGAGTAACCGGGGGTTCCACAATGGCATCTAAACACATGGGACATGTATGCTGTTCAAGGTCATCCATGATAATAGATGCAAAAATAAAACTTGGTCAAGTACTGCAAAATTAATTTAGTAGTAAGACTTAGTTTAGAAACAAAAAACTTTGTTGTAATGTGCCTTTAAGAAAAAGTCTAACAAAAGACCTGTATGAATAATGTGCAGAGGTAATTCTGTATTTGCTATATTAATAATCCTCTTCCTGCACGTAAAATAACATTCACATTAGATTGTGTTTTAATGTGCCTTTATCGGAACGTTCCCTTTTGCCAAAAGAAAAACGACAGTCACCCTGTCGCAGCTCTGCTGCGGCACCTACCTGCCCCCATGACTACTCATTAACTGACAAAATCGACTTCCCTAAGATCGCTTGTTCATGTTATCACAACACGCAAGCTTAGGAGCCATGAGGAGGTGCGACCGGAACAACAGGAAACTGCGCGGCTAAGCGCGCAACATCAAGCCCCACCCCTCGTGGGCGTAAACACCGCCATGTACCGGAACCCTGTACCCACACTCCAAGCATTAAGTGCAGTACAGAGTAATAAAAACCGGACCCCTTGCGTCAGCCATCTCTATACTGTTTTCCTGTATCTTCTAATAAACGTCATAGAGTAAGCCCCAATCTCACAGGTAACCCCTGCGATGTCCCAGCGCTTCTAGGCTAAAACAAAATGCCAGAGTGTCTGGAAGTTAAGCGGTATGTAAGCTCTCCCATTGTTAAAGAGAACCCACATACTGTTAAATTTCAAAGGCAGATTACAGTCGACTGAGATATGCTGCATGGCCCCAGAATCAAAGACTGTCCTTACCTCCATTCTGAGGAACAGCACAATATTCTCACAGTGTCAAGAGGTCCACTCTTCCTCCTGAGGTCCTGTGAAGAAATAAGGGTCTTAGTTAAGCTCTCTAAGACCATCACCTCAGAGCAGCACCATAATGGGAGGCGCAGTGGGGTTAAAAACCCCACCAGTTCCCATAGCTGAAAAGCTATATCTGCAGAGGCTGCTCTGATATAAAATAGTACACTTCGGCACCATTTGAAAATAAAAAACACTTGATTGAAGAATCTAAACTAACACCTCACTTTACCTCTTCCTATCACTAACACAGGCAAAGAGAATGACTGGAGTGGGAGGGAAGGGAGGATTTATTTATGCAGCTCTGCTGTGGAGCTCTTTGCCTCCTCCTACTGACCAGGAGGCGAAATCCCATAAGTAAGGATGAAATCCGTGGACTCGTCATATCTTGTAAAAGAAACAAGAAATTTTCTGGGAGGTGTCCAAAGCAGTTTTACGCGGTGAAATTAAAGTTTATATGAATGTTTGGAAGAAAAGGAATAGGGCTTTTGAAATTCAATTAGCTAACCAAGTCAGAAATGCATATAAAAAATACTACGTTAATCGATCAGCTGTAAATTGGAATAAATATTTAGAAATTAGAAAAGAGGGACTTATTTTAAAGCAAAAATCACAAGAAGAAGAGGCAACATTTAATCTTCACGTCAGAGGTTTCCATGGATGTTCGGCAAAGCACCTAGCCAGGCTTGTTAAAATTAAAAGAAGAAAACTTTTATACCATCCATTAAAAGTGGAGATATCTGATAAACGGATACTAGAGAAATTAGTAATGTATTTTACTCCTACTATCAACAACTCTATTCAGAATTAGACACAAATACTCAGAATCAGGACACTTTTTGGTCAAAGATCAAGCTTTCCAAGTTACAGAATGAGGATCTGGATATTCTTAATGCCCCCATTACTAAAGAAGAGATCAGTAAAGCGATAGATAAATCTAAATTAAATAAAGCTGCTGGTCCGAATTGTGTAACTGCGGAATATTAAAAATGTTTATCTGGAGAACTGATTCCAACTCTTGAAGAACTCTTTAACAGCTATTTTATTTCGGGTTAACCCTATATTGGTGCCCTTTTTAGCAGCAAATATCTCTTTGATCCTTAAGAAAGGTAAAAATCCGAAAAAGGATCCTACGTCTTACAGGCCCATATCTGTGCTTAACACAGATTATAAAATTGTAACTTCAATCATTTCAGTAAGACTCTCTTCCTGCTTAGATAAACTTATCCATCCGGACCAGACCAGATTTATATCATCTAGAAATCCAGCCAAAAATCTACGTAAAGTAATCACATTTTTAGATTATATGTGGAATGTAGAAGAAATTAAGAAAAAGAGTGTCTTTCAAGACATAGCGATTCTTACTTTAGATGCTGTTAAAGCGTTTGATTGGGGACATTTGTTTAAGGCCTTAGCTAATTTTGGTTTTAAGAATTATTTTGTCCAGTTTATCCATAAGTTATATCATCAGCCAATATCTTTCTTCTCATTAATGGGACTTTATCCTCCAAAATCACGCTTAGGAGAGGCACTAGACAGGGTTGCCCACTATCACCCCTACTTTTTAACATCGCCCTTGAACTATTAGCGGTCCGATTATGAGAGATTTTAACAGGGATTCCTTTTGGCACACAACCATTGAAAACTTTATTATACGTAGATAATTTACTATTATTTCTGGCAAATACACATCAATTAATACGTCTACTCTTCAGTGTCTTAATGAGTTTAGCTATTTCTCGGGCTATAAAATCAATCTAGAGAAAAGTAAACTTATGTGGTTCAGTAAACATACCATAACCCCTTTAAAACTCACGTTCAGAATTGTTGATGCCATTAAATACTTAGGCATAGAATTACATAAGAATCCTAAATATTGGTATAAATCTAACTTTCCACCCCTTTTTTTAAAAGGTTAAAACAGATCTCGAATTATGGACCTCCTTTCTGCTATCTATTACGGCTCAAGTAAACTTAATTAAAACCATTATTTTCCCTTGTTTGCTTTACCCTCTCCAAAATTTACCATTATTTATATTAACTAAATACCTTGGCTCTCTAAATTTATTTGGAAAGATAAGAAACCTCGCTTATTTTTTAATAGACTAATGCAAAAATGCGAAACTGTGGGCCTAGCTCTCCTCAATTTTAGGCTATATAATTGGGCCGCTACGGTTAAAATTGCCATAGATTGGATTGCTGAGACTAATATAGTGTCCTCTTTGGATATGGAAACATATCTTATCTTCCTGTGCTCTTTAAAAGCCTTACATTATTGTACACCGCAGACTCTAACATCGAATGTCGCTTGCCTCAGTTAAATTAGGAATATAGTCTTAGCATGGCAAAAGTTCTGCTTTGTTCTTGAGCTTGACAACACTTTCTCTGAATTTCTGCCCATAATTGGTAACCTACAATTCACTCCAGGAATGAATGTAAATGTATTTAAATGCTGGGCCGAAAAGGGTCTCAAACTTATTGGTCAATTATTTGACAAAAACAGACAAATGCCTTCTGCTGAGTTAATCTTTCAACATTATGATCTACCACGGACGAATTTGTTTGAATATTTCCAAATACAACATATTTAATCTCAAAAATTTAATTTTTCCTCCTTGGTTTCGTGGTCCGATATCAAGATCTGTATACAAAATTTTATAAATGGTAATGCCTCTATCTTTTTAATGTATGATATCATGCTCACTACACAAAGCCTACTATATCTAGATAATCTTTGTAATATATGGTCATCCGTGTTTCCAACATTGGATTTTGATCAAATTAAACAAAGCTTTGCTACTCTCTCTAAGTGTGAAATATCCATGAGTTGGAAGGAATCGCATATGAAACTTATAAACAATTATTTATCCCCGCTCAAAATGTCTAAATTCTACCCATTAAAACCTTGTGCCTGCCCTCGCTGCACTAATCCTAAAGCAGACCTCCTTCATATGTTTTGGTTCTGCCCTAAAATCAACCAATTATGGCTAAAAGTTGAATTTTAGTTTAATAAACTTTATAATATGTCTATGTCTTTCCTGACAGAATAAATCTTTTTGTTATATACACAGAACCATAGAGTTAGCTTGCAGATAAATATTTTAAACACCATTAGTAGTAGAACACGGGGAAATAATGACCTTTGTACAACTTAGAGATAAACTAGACCCAATAGGCTTACTTGTGCCGGCAATTAAACTTAACTTTTAAAGAATACATCTCAGACACCAAACTGGGAATCCCAAACACTCTAGAGATAATTTGTAGTTCCAAAACTAGACCCCAAAAAACTATTACCCAGTTATATATTGCAATTTAAGCTGTGAATTATAGTGATAAATCCAACCTGCTAGACAGATGGGAAAGAGACTTAAGAATAGAACATGACACCAAAAAATGGAAGGATATTTTTTTCTCAATCACATAGAGGATTACTCAGCACTGACATGATGGAAAACACTATTAAAACAATATTCAGATGGTACCTTACACCAATTATAACCTCCCACACTAAAACCTACAGGCTGTAGATTAGAAGGTACATATCTCCACATGTGGTCGGAATGCCAAGATATAGCCAGGATCTGGAATAGATTGTCAAATTTCTTAGGCAGACTATTAGATGATCCAATACAATTGACTGTGCCACAGGCATTACTGCATGAAAGGATCCCTAAATATAATACCCATATTAATTAAAGAATTAAGAATCACCTGTACAGCTACAAGAATATGCATTGCAAGATGCTGGAAAGAAAGAGCCCCCACATGGGAGAAAATACTGGGTAGAATAACATTCATCTATAAAATGTCAGAACAAGTAGCTTGGCTACAAAACACCACAGACAACTTTCAAAAGACATGGTTTTATTGGATGCTACATGAAATCAATTGACACAATATAATATTATATAGCCCTAAAAAAAGAAACTTTCCCACCCCTTAATGAAACCTTCAATATAGCAGACAACATATGATTTTTGTACATAAAGATAACCATGAGAGTTTGGCAAACATATACCTCCTGTTGAGATAACCTGATCATCTGGCGAGACAACGTCCTCGTCATCCCCTCTTTTCCTTTATTCTCTCAGTTCTTTTTTCTCCTCTCTTTACGTTTGTTAAATTTGTGTTGACATACATCACTTTCTAGACATTGTCTACAATCATACAATTTATTTTGCTATTATAAGAATTGGAGCTAGATATATCTGATAACCTCTCGCTCTCCAAGATAAAGAGGTAAGAATGCAATGTTAGCTATAAGAATCCTACTGGCAATGACTTTGTATTATACTTGGAAATGACTTAAATGTTTTGTATTCTATTCACCAGTTATTGTAAAATTACACACTTATAACTTAATAAAAATAATTTAAACATAATGGCTTCAATTTATCAAAGTCTGGCGGACCTGATCCGACAGTGCGGATCAGGTCTGCCAGACCTCGCTGAATACGGCGAGCAATACTCTCGCCGTATTCAGCATTGCACCAGCCAATGGGCCGCCAGCAGGGGGGTGTCAATCAACCCGATCGTACTCGATCGGGTTTGATTTCCGCCGATGTCTGTCCGCCTGCTTTGAGCAGGCGGACAGGTTATGGAGCAGCGGTCTTTGTGACCGCTGCTTCATAACTGCTGTTTCTGGCGAGCCTGCAGGCTCGCCAGAAACACGGGGCATCAAGCTCCATTCGGAGCTTGATAGATAGGCCCCAATAAGATGAGAATTCTGCACAGTACAACAAGATATCAGATAGTTACAAAAACAAAGACCAATCAAAACCTCAACATTAGGAGAAAAGATAAGGAAGCACCTGTCTCCTCTCACTTTCTCTTTATGGGTCACAATATTAGCCAATTGAGGTTTCAGGTTATTTAACATTTGGCTAAACCTAGGAGAGGGGGTGACAGAGAGAACTTGTTAAAAAATAGAGAAATGTTTTGGATACAGAAATAAAAGTCTTTAACGCCAAAAGGTTTGAATAGGGATTTTGATTGATCTTTGTTTTTGTAACTATCTTGTATATTGTCGTACTGTGCAGAATTTTAATCTTTTTATTATGCATGGGTTTTATTGTATAATGAGTGTTTGTTTTATGCTTTCAATTATTTTATATAACAGGCTATAATATAAAGCAACAAATGGTGGTACTGCTATACTAAATTTTATAGTATAGTTTGTGATTGATTGATGTTATAAGAGCAGATATAAAATAGACAAACCTGTGTGATTAAATAGACATGACTAAGGGCCTATTGCAGGCCTGAAACATTGTTTTTGTACCTATGGACTCAACTTACAAGTAATAAAGGTCTTTTTAATATTTTGGAGGCTGAAAATTGCATAAGTTTTGTACTTCTATTGATAACTGGCTTTTTTTCCGTGCCTCATACCTGAATGTGTGCTGTTTTCCAATTTTTTATTTGATGTCACTATCTGTGCCAGTCTGAAAGGGATGTGATCCATCTAATCACCTGGTTTGATACCTATGGACAGACTCTTACTGTTGTTCTGATTAAAAAGGAAATTTATGCTTACCTGATAAATTGATTTCTTCTATGATACGACGAGTCCACGGATTTCATTCTTACTTGTGGGATATTATCCTCCTGCTAACAGGAAGTGGCAAAGAGCACCACAGCAGAGCTGTATATATAGCTCCTCCCTTCCCCTCCACCTCCAGTCATTCGACCGAAGGTTATAGGAAGAGAAAGGAAAAGCTAAAAGGTGCAGAGGTGACTGAAGTTGTAAATAATTAAAACAATAATCTGTCTTAAATTGACAGGGAGGGCCGTGGACTCGTCGTATCGTAGAAGAAATCAATTTATCAGGTAAGCATACATTTCATTTTCTTCTACAAGATACGACGAGTCCACGGATTTCATCCTTACTTGTGGGATACAATACCAAAGCCACAGGACACGGATGAAAGGGAGGGACAAGACAGAGACCTAAATGGAAGGCACCACTGCTTGAAGAACTTTTCTCCCAAAAATAGCCTCAGAAGAAGCAAAAGTATCAAATTTGGAAAATTTGGAAAAAGTATGAAGAGACGACCAAGTCGCAGCCTTAGAAATCTGTTCAACAGATGCATTGTTTTTAAAAGCCCATGTGGAAGCTACAGCCCTAGTAGAATGAGCCGTAATTCTAACAGGAGGCTGCTGTCCAGCAGTCTCATATGCCAGGCGGATGATACTTCTCAGCCAAAAAGAAAGAGAGGTAGCCGTAGTAAAACTTTAAGGCACGGACCACGTCCAGATTATGTAACAGACGCTCCTTCTTAGAAGAAGGATTAGGACACAAGGAAGGAACAATAATTTCCTGATTAATATTCTTATTGGAAACAACCTTTGGAAGAAAACCAGGTTTAGTACATAAAACCACCTTATCAGAATGAAATATGAGATAAGGCGAATCACACTGTAACGCTGAAAGCTCAGAAACTCTTCGAGCAGAAGAAATAGCAACCAAAAACAGAACTTTCCAAGATAACAATTTAATATCTATGGAATGCATAGGTTCAAACGGAACCTCTTGAAGAACTCGAAGAACTAAATTTAAACTCCAGGGAGGAGTAATTGGTCTAAAAACAGGCTTAATTCTAGAAAGAGCCTGACAAAAAGACTGAACATCTGGCACATCTGCCAAACGTTTGTGAAACAAAATCGACAATGCAGAAATTTGTCCCTTTAAGGAACTTGCTGATAACCCTTTCTCCAATCCTTCTTGGAGAAAAGACAGAATCCTAGGAATCCTAACTTTACTCCATGAGTAACCCTTGGATTCACACCAATAAAGATATTTACGCCATATCTTATGATAGATTTTTCTAGTAACAGGCTTTCTAGCCTGTATCAAAGTACTGATAACCGAATCAGAGAATCCTTGTTTCGATAAAATCAAGTGTTCAATCTCCACGTTGTCAGCTGCAGAGAAATTAGATTTGGATGTTGGAAACGACCTTGAATGAGAAGGTCCTGTCTCAAAGGAAGTTTCCACGGTGGCAGAGAGGACATGTCCACTAGATCCGCATACCAAGTCCTGCGTGGCCACGCAGGTTCTATCAGGATCACTGAAGCTCTCTCCTGTTTGATTCGAGCAATCACGCGTGGAAGGAGAGGAAACGGTGGAAACAAATAAGCTAGGTTGAACGACCAAGGCATTGCCAAGGCATCTATCAGTTCAGCCTGAGGATCCCTCGACCTGGATCCATATCTTGGAAGCTTGGCATTCTGTCGAGATGCCATCAGATCCAATTCAGGTCTGCCCCATCGGAGAATCAGTGAGGCAAACACCTCTGGGTGGAGTTTCCACTCCCCCGGATGAAAAGTCTGTCGATTTAGAAAATCCGCTTCCCAGTTCTCTACTCCTGGGATGTAGATTGCTGACAGATGACAAGAGTGGGCTTCCGCCCAACAGATTATCTTGGATACCTCTCTCATCGCTAAGGTACTCCTTGTCCCCCCCTGATGATTGATATAGGCCAAAGTCGTGATGTTGTCCGACTGGAATCTGATGAATTTGGCCGAAGCCAACTGAGGCCATGCCTGAAGCGCATTGAATATTGCTCTCAGTTCCAGAATATTGATTGGAAGTAAAGGCTCCACCTGAGTCCAAACACCCTGAGCCTTCAGGGAACTCCAGACTGCACCCCAGCCCAGAAGGCTAGCGTCCGTTGTCACTATCACCCACGAGGGTCTGCAGAAACACGTCCCCTGGGACAGATGACCCAGCAACAACCACCAAAGAAGACAGTCTCTGGTTTCTTGGTCTAGATTTATCTGAGGAGATAAATCCGCATACTCCCCACTCCACTGTCCGAGCATGCACAGCTGCAGCGGTCTAAGATGAAAGCGAGCAAACGGAATGATGTCCATTGCCGCTACCATTAATCCAATTACCTCCATACACTGAGCCACTGATGGCCGAGGAATGGACTGAAGTGCTCGGCAAGTATTTAGAATCTTTGATTTTCTGACCTCTGTCAGAAATATTTTCATGGCTACCGAGTCTATCAGAGTTCCCAAAAAAGGAACCCTTGTCTGTGGAACAAGTGAACTCTTCTCTATGTTCAATTTCCAACCGTGAGTTCTCAAGAAAGACAACACTGTGTCCGTGTGAGATTTTTTGACAGTTGATATGTTGATGCCTGAATCAGAATATCGTCCAGATAAGGCGCCACTGCTATGCCTCGCGGTCTGAGAACCGCCAAAAGAGACCCTAGAACCTTTGTGAAGATTCTGAGTTCTGTGGCCAACCCGAAGGGAAGAGCCACAAACTGATAATGTTTGTCTAGGAAAGCAAACCTTAGAAACTGATGATGATCCTTGTGGATAGGAATATGAAGGTAAGCATCCTTCAAGTCCACGGTAGTCATATATTGACCCTCCTGGATCATTGGTAAAATTGTTCCTATAGTCTCCATCTTGAACGATGGGACTCTGAGAAACTTGTTTAGACACTTGAGGTCTAAGATGGGTCTGAAGGTTCCCTCTTTTTTGGGAACCACAAAGAGATTTGCGTAAAACCCCTGTCCTTGTTCCGATTTTGGAACCGGACAAATTACTCCCATGGTAACAAGGTCTTTTACACAGCGTAAGAACGCCTCTCTTTTTCTCTGGTCTACAGATAATCTTGAAAGATGAAACCTCCCTCTTGGGAGAAAATCCTTGAAATCCAATTGATAACCGTGGGTCACTATTTCTAGTGCCCAGGGGTCCTGAACATCTCTTGCCCAAGCCTGGGCAAAGAAAGAAAGTCTGCCCTCTACTAGATCCGGTCCCGGATCGAGGGCCACCCCTTCATGCTGTCTTTGTAGCAGCAGCGGGCTTCTTGGATTGTTTACCTTTATTCCAATTCTGGTTGGGTCTCCAGACTGACTTAGATTGGGTAAAATTCCCTTCCTGCTTTGTGGAGGAAGAGGAAGCAGAAGGTCCTCCCTTAAAATTCCGAAAGGAACGAAAATGATTCTGTTTACCCCTCATCTTAACAGACTTATCCTGAGGTAGGGCATGGCCTTTACCTCCTGTAATTTCAGAAATAATTTCCTTCAATTCTGGCCCGAAAAGGGTCTTACCTTTAAAGGGAATAGCTAAAAGCTTAGTTTTTGATTACTGCGCCTTTAAGAAAGAAAAAGTGAACAATTTTTCCAAAACTGCTTATATAACTTTAATTTGTCTCAAAAATTAACTAAAACTTATTGGTTTATCCAAAAATTATTGCACCCCATGAGTAAGGTGATAAATAAGGCACTAAAGTGAAAAAAATAACAGTTTACACACAAATACACTCTGCACCTTGCAACAGCTCTGCTGTGGCACCTACCTGCCCCCAGGGTACTTTGGAATGATTAGCCAACACTCCAGGCCAGAGACTACTGCCCAGGAGCAACCCGAGTTACTGCTTGCTGCTTCTCTGTCAGAAGGAAGTGAGCATCTGAGCGTGCAAAAACAAGCCCCGCCCCTTATGGCCGATGTTGGAGTAGGCCCAAACACAACCGCATGGAGAAGCGGTTTTGCACACAAGCTAAGTGGAACACAAAAACACCCCAAACACATTGCAGCAAGTCATGCTGGTTATATAATAAAAAATAGCTCAATCGTTTTACTGCCTTATCGATTTACTGCCTTTATGCCTCTCCCAGAGTGTCATATCATGCCCTTATGTCACTTAGAAAAAAATAAAAACAAGGGACTCCAGTAACACCCCTCTGTATAATAGGTCTACTGCTTACCCCATTCCCTACAGGCAAATAAATGCCAGCTAGTTCTGATATATCAAGTCTCTTCAGAAATAAAAGGCTGCACATACCTTAATGCTGCTTGAAGCATTAAACCATTCTCCACACTGAAGATGTCTTTATGTTACCTTCAGAAGTCTTGTGGGAACCAACGTGGATCTTAGTTACAACTGCTAAGATCATCAACCTCAGGGCAGAAATCTTCTTCTATAACCCCCTGAGGAAAATAGTACACACCGGTACCATTTAAAATAAAAAACTTCTTGATTGAAGAAAATAAAACTAACAACTCACTTTAACTCTTCCTAGTATAACACAGGCAAAGAGAATGACAGGAGGTGGAGGGGAAGGGAGGAGCTATATATACAGCTCTGCTGTGGTGCTCTTTGCCACTTCCTGTTAGCAGGAGGATAATATCCCACAAGTAAGGATGAAATCCGTGGACTCGTCGTATCTTGTAGAAAAAATAAGTAACTCACCACAATGATACCTGATCCACACTTAAGACTTATAGCTCAGCTTTATAAACTTATACCCCACACCATGGTTTATTGTCAGTGTTGTCTACAACAGTGCAAGGGTAACCACTGTCCTACACTGCAATTATGTCTTTATTGTTATTTACCTCTTTGCTGTTTGTTATATCTTATAAAAACTCTTATTACCCAGATGTGATCATTTGTTATATACTTGTTACCTTTAATAAAAAGAAATACAAAACAAATACATCTATAGTTGTTCTATGTAAATGGTTTTATTCTTCAAACCCTGACTGAGGCAGAAATACACATAACTATGTCAGTACGTGTTATGGAAATATTGTGTTTTAGTGTTTGTTACTCTAGATGATGCCCTGGTCTGTCGTGCAGCATTATATTGTTTGCGCTCTGGCTGCACATGGCAGTTAGAATTGTATTACTAAATTCTCATTGTGCTACATGTGACCAATACTGCTATGTTATTAGATATGATAGGATTCACAATTTTCCATGTGGACCCCCAAGATAAAATAGATTTGTAGTATTTGGCTCCTAGATCAGGTTTGTTTTTGAGACCAGTAAAACAATGCAGATTCAACAAGAAGTATGACATCAGTGTTTTGTGATCAGGTGCCATGAGTTTCTGCTAAGGTCAATTATGGACAGATAAAGTATGATGCAAACTAAGGCTGTGTGTGGTGTAACTATCTAACAGGGTTTAAAGTCTACATTCTACACAGACATCGTTTGCCCACTGTATCTGTCCCTAATTATCCTTAGCTGATGAGATTAGATAAGACATAGGTTTTAACATGGCAGCTCCCTTTACTTTATAGAAACTCATGGGAATTGGAAACCCCAATAATTTTCAGAATTACATTATAGGAAAAGGGGACAAAATAAATAATATTATATTGCAAAACAATGTAAATACAAATAATTAAACATTTAGGGGCCGATTTATTAATGTGCAGATGGACATGATCCGCTGTAGCTGTCGGCATTTATTATTGCACAAGCATTTCACAAGAAATGCTTGTGCAATGCCGCCCCCTGCAGATTCGCAGGGGGTGTCAATCAACCCAATCGTTTCCGATTGGGCTGATTGCTGTCTGCCGCCTAAAAGGTGGCGGACAAGTTAAGGAGCACCACTGCTTCTTAACTCCTGTTTCCGGCGAGCCTGAAGGCTCGAGCAGAATCATGCATTGGGGCTGATTGACCCTTAGAGTCAGATTATGAGTGGAGTGCAAAATTGTTCTTACACGAGCACGATATTTGCTCTCCTATTGTAATACCAGCGCACTCAATTGTGTGCTGGTATTTGAAGTGCGGCACAATGCGAAGGCGACTTAGCGTTCGCATTGCTAGGAAGCTATGCGCTCAATAGAGCGCGCTTCTATAGGCTCCAATGGGAGCCTCATTCTTATGCTGTGAGACACGGCATGAGAACTAGTGCAGTGAAGGGGGTAAGTCGCACAGCGATGGGGAGCAAATGTAAATATATATGTATATGCTAACATACATATATATTTATGTGTAAATATATGTTTATAAGCCTCCAGGAGAGCAGGCTGAGAGGAGATAGCAGAACAATATCAGGATCCATCTGTGGATTATGAAGCTTCTGAAAGAGTCCTTACAATCAGTTCATCCAGAGGTTATTTAGATCGGGGGTTACCGATATTGTGTACACATTGCTATGCCTATTATAGTAAATGGTTACCACATGACGTATCAATTAAGAGAATCACTGGCTTAATACAAATAAACTGAGCTTCATAACATGAAACATAATTTAAAATAAACTTGGTTACTGAGAGCTATAGATGTGTGCCAATATTTATCGTATCATTAACTCTACAAAAAAGACCTCTCTGAATTCTATCTCTGAGTTTTCACCATATACAAAGATATATCCCCAGTCTTTTTTATTGTCTTGGGTCCTATTAACTAAGCTTTAAGTTTCCTGCATCATGCAATAATACCATATATTGTGGAATGTGTCTACTGTGACTAGAATCCTAGCAGCAGATTCATACATTAAGTATGTCATTTTCATTATCCATTATCTCGTGCCAAGATGGTGCTCCTTCTTTCCAGTGTCTCGCTATGCTGATTCTTGTAATGGTGCAGACAATTCTGATGAATGCGTTTATATGTGTATTGTATTTTGGAAGTTTTTTTTTTTTTAAAGGGCTTGTGATGTGGTTAGGGAAATCTATTCATCTAGCAGAGTGCTTAAAAAGTTGGACAAAGAAGTCTATTTAGAGCTTATTTTGGGGGCATTACCACTACATATGTACCTTCTGTTCTACATAATATATAGCAATATTTTCCTCCTCCCTTGACAAAATGAGACATTCTCAGTGGTGTCAAATACCACCGGAGGGTGGTCTTAAAACAATTCTCTCTTAAATCAGCACTAAGTAGACCTCTGCACGATGAGTGGAATAAGTTATTCCAAGTTTGTATAGTGAGTGATTTTCCAATGTCTGTCTCCCATTTAAGGATCATTGAGGACTTAGTTTTGCAAGGGGCCGATTGTAAGGCTGCATACAACTGCAATATTGCGGGGGGTTTTGTCTGGTAGTGGTGCTACACAATCTTTCTATGGGAAGTGCTGGGGTGGAAGAAGAATTTATTAGTGGTGGACATGAGTTTAAAAAAAAAGTACCATCTGAGGGGTTCAGGAATCAAAATTTGTTGCAGTTTAGTGAAGGTTAGACGTTTATTATTGAGAAGAATGTCCGCTACTATATATAAAGACCCTTATTTTCCGATATATTTAGTTGTTTTCTATAGTCTGTCGGAAGTAGATATTTCACAGGTAATTTAGCAGAGTATTCTGGGAATAGTGATATGTTTTTTGTCATGGTTTGCCAGTGACATATAGAGGTTAGTTGCTGGGGAGCAATTTTGTGATTTATGATTATATGCGTTTGTCCCAAATAAAATCCTCTGAGGAGCTACACCCTCCCATATCTGATTCCAGCTTAGTCCATATAATATCTTTATTTTCAACCCCTAAAAAAGCTGTCTTTGTAAGCCTAGATGCATGATAATAATTTAATAAATTAGGGGCACCCGCTCCTCCTAGCCGTCTGTGTTGGGTCATGATCTGAGAAGGGATTCTCGTATGTTTGTGACCGTTAATAAAGTGGAGAGTATCTGACTGTAACGATAATAAGTCTGAACGGTGTATTTAAATGGGGAGTTTTCAGAAAAAATAAAGGAGTCATGGCAAGATATTAATTTTGACCACAGACAGTCTGCCATACCAGGAAAAGTTATATAGTTTCCACTTAATTATATCTTTTCGGATCTCTTTATATAGTGGGTGGTAATTTGCCTTGTATAAATCTGTGTATAGGGTAGTTAAGTTAATCCCTAGGTATTTAATGTTTCTTAACCCATGAGAATGTAAAACGTGCTTCAATTAATTTCTTAGTGTGGGCTGGTAATGCAATTGGCATTGCTTCACACTTATCTATATTTACTTTTTATTCGGATATAATAGAAAATTGTTGCAGAATGTTGTAAAGATTTGGGAGGGAGATCATAAGTTTTGTCAGTGTTTTGTATGATTAGCCCAGTAATGTCAGGTAAGTGTCTGGTACATGCTGCTAAGGGTTCCATGCAGATAGCGAAAAACAGGGGGGACAACGGGCAGCCCTGCCTGGTTCTGTTTAATATCAGTATGGAGTTTGAATGGTGGCCGATAGCTCTGACAGTTGCCATGGGATTAGAATATATCTGTTTCAGTGCATCCATAAAAGGGCCTCTAAATCCTAGTCGGCTCAAACATGTAGATCCATTCATTCATTCTGGACCAGATGAGCTATTGTTATCATACGTTTAATATTATCAGGGGCTTTTCTGCCTTTTATGAAGCCAAACTGGTCCGGGTGGATGATATCAGGTAACGTGTTTTAGTCTGTACGCTAAGATTTTAGTTAATATTTTGATGTCTTGATTGAACCAATCAGTTCTATAGCTAGCACGCGATTTTGGATTTTTCCCTGGCTTGCGTATTACCACTATTCTATCTTGGAGATCTGATGAAATTGCATGGTCCTGCATAATATAATTTGAGAATTTGACTAGATGGGGGTTAGAGATGTTTTGAATAATTTATGATATAACCCAGGGAGGCCATCAGGTCCCGGGCCTTCCCTGGCTTCAAGTCTTGAATGGCTCGCAAGACTTCAGTGGATGTGATATCTGAGTTCAATGTATCTCACTTCTGATCCTGAAATAAGGGTAGCTGGGATTTGTCTTAAAAGGTTTCATTAAAGTCGTTGTTTATGGAGAGTGTGAAACTTTTGTGCCATCTTAGAGGGCACCATAGTATTGATGCTGCTAATATTTATACACTACTGGAAGACATTTTTCAGTGGCAAACTCAGACAAACTATATGTTGTTATATTGTTTTTCAAACTATAACATTATTTTATCTATATAAAAAGTGAGAAATCCACAACAAAAGGTGAAAAATGTATTACAATTTAATAAACAAGATGGTAAACAATACAGTGAGATTTTTTTTAATCAACTCTATAGTCAAAACTGTTGTGGATCTATAGCAACATTTCTAAAATAAGCAGACATTAAAAATAACATGGAGCTTTTATATAGAAATTAGCTATTGAACTTCAAAAGGAAATGGGCTTTTGGTTAAATGTATAACTTATATAGGGACCCTTTATCCCCCCTAGGGATGGCAAATACACTGGGCCACCTCATAAACGCTTGAGGTGCAGAAGGGGCCTCAAACAGCTCCAAAACTGCACGCCCCAGGGGGTCACATGTAGTCATCCTCAGCAGTTGGTATTGTGTGGATGACAACTACATGTCACCCTCTGCATTTAGGAGATTAAGCTCTGATTTCTTTTAATATGAGTTTTCTGATGCCTAATAAGAGTACATTTCTGAGTAAAACATTTCCCACATTTAGAACATGAAAATCCTTTCTCCCCTGTATGAATTTTCTGATGCATAATAAGATTGGATTTCTGAGTAAAACATTTCCCACAGTCAGAACATGAAAATGCTTTCTCCCCTGTATGAATTTTCTGATGCGTAATAAGAGTTGGTTTCAGAGTAAAAGATTTTCCACAGTCAGAACATGAAAATGCTTTCTCCCCTGTATGAATTTTCTGATGCGTAATAAGATTTTATTTCCGAGTAAAACATTTCCCGCATTCAGAACATGAAAATCCTCTCTCTCCTGTATGAGTTTTCTGATGCATAATAAGATTTGATTTCTTTATAAAACATTTCCCACAGTCAGAACATGAAAATGCTTTATCACCTGTATGAATTTTCTTATGCGTAATAAGATTTGATTTCTGAGAAAAACATTTCCCACAGTCAGAACATGAAAATTCTTTCTCCCCGGTATGAATTTTCTGATGGTTAATAAGAGCTGGTTTTAGAGTAAAACATTTTCCACAGTCAGAACATGAAAATGCTTTCTCGCCTGTATGAATTTTCTGATGCGTAATAAGAGTTGATTTCTGAGTAAAACTTTTCCCGCATTCAGAACATGAAAATCCTTTCTCCCCTGTATGAGTTTTCTGATGCATAATAAGATTTGATTTCTGAGTAAAACATTTCCCACAGTCAGAACATGAAAATCCTTTTTCTCCTGTATAAATTTTCTGATGAGCAACAAGATTTATTTTACAGTTAAAACATTTCCCGCCTATAGAAAAGGAAAATGGATTTTCTCCTGTATGAATTTTCAAATTTCTATAATGATGAGATTTCTTAAGAAAAAAATTCCCACATTCAGAACACAAATTGCCCATGTGGCGTCTTTGATTTTGAAGAAGATGTAAAGAAGCATCTGCACTCTGATCATGACTAGGATTATTGCAGTTTGTGAATTCACCTGCTAATAAGAAACACAGTGGGAGTAATGTTATTAATTACATAATTATTTTATCATAAAAACATTTTAACTCCTATGACATAGACAGTCCCCTACCCTTGTAGTAGACACTGTAACCACTAGACCTTTCCCCAGCTTCCATGCTAAGGTTTAAGGGCAGTTTACTTGACATTAGGCACTAATTTTAAAAGGACCGTTGAACTTGACATTTTAACAACGTAAAAAAAAGTTTTATTATTGCAAATGAAACATTCTGTTTAGCGCTGCGGAATCTGTTGGCGCTCTACAAATAACCGATAATAATAATAATAACATTATTGCAATATACATTTCATTATTTATTTTGCTGCCTTTTGCTGTTAAATACATCTAAAAAGTGTGCTTGTTTCACTTTCTCTCAGGGAGATTTGGGTTAATACTTTTAGGCAATTAATGTAAGCTTTTGTTTACTTCACCCCCCCCCCCCCCCCCCCCAAAGATTCTCAGCAGTCACATGTTTGGAAAAGGTGGATTATCAGTTTTGCATGAACAATCTGATAGGAGAAGCATTGTCTGCAATAGTAGCTAAGTTGAATCAGTGCTAAACTAACTTAAGGGAAGAGATAAGGGCAGGTTTCCCCAGTCTTAACTGCACATGCACAGAGTTTGTGCTATATCTGAATATTAGTTTGTGACTGGTTAGCAAGGATTCTTTTGTTCTGGGGGACAGGGAAATCAGTGAAATGAATAAACATAAAACAATATACTCATCTGACAAAATAAAGCTGCAGTTTTCATTGTAAAATTATTCGCAGATATAAAGGTTCAAAATCATGTAGTTTACAATTTGTGTTTAGTGGTCCTTTAAGAATTCCCACTTTGTCAAAGACCAAACTAAATTGAAATTAATGTTGTTTTTCTACCTAATGTATCTAGTCCTTTTAAAACTTTATTCACAGAAACTTTTAGTAATACAGTAATTTCAGCCCATAACTTAATCTTTATAACTACTGCTTGTGTGCTAGAACAACTAAAACCACAAAAATGGCTCCAGGTGGTGTAGTATATCAAAACAATATATAAAATCTTCAACAGAGAGAAGAATCTCACTGACGTTTCAACTACACCTTATGGGATATTTAGCAGCTCCCCAGCCAACTGTATTACTCAGGCAATTCTGTTATACCATATAGATGAGGAGGATTATTTTTTAGTTTAGAGACCCCAATACAGCTAAACCAAAAGCATATCAAATTGTGACAAATTTCCAAAATAACATCAAACCACCACAGTTAATAAGTTAACGTAAAAATGATTAAAAGGGAAAGTACACTGTAAAATTGTTTTTATATTAATGTATTTTCATTACTTGTTATACCAGCTGCAGAGTATAAAATGTATGAGAAATTGCATTTTCAGATTTATTTGTGTATATGAAGTAGCTGGTTTTGTGCTTTTAATCACATCCTATTACAATGGGTTGAGCTTCAGGTAATATCAGGTCTCATTATGCTATCACTTTGTGTACACACACTTGCTTCCTAATCTTATATTTGTCTGGAAAACTAAAGCTCAACACTTAAAGAAAACAATCGAAAATTATAATGTCATCACTTAAATATCCTGCACCCCACTGGGAGTGTCATTTCTTCTGCTGGCTGTGTTTATTAGGCTATTCAATAGCTGAGACTCCAGTATCAAAACTTTCAGTATACGTTGGGATACCACAAGCTAAATCAGCTATGTCAAAGGCCAAAATAGGGGTGTCACACACGTACAATCAGCTGTGCCCTGCGTCCCTCTCACGTGTCACACATATACACTCACATGTGCCCTATATCCCTCTAATGTGTCACACACACACACTCACCTTTACTTATATTGGCACATATTTCCTGCTCTGCAGCTTCTGGCATATTTCTTAGCCACTGATCTTCTGTTTGTTCTGTGTTACATAAATTCTTAGCATCGTTTTCACCTGGGGAAAAAACCCAACACTGTTTACAATTTCTGTAGTCTCTTTTTAAAAAATAGTTTAAAACAAAATATGAAAAATTGTGTAATTTAAGTTAAATACACCTGAGCCTTCATCACTAGAAGTCACATCTATATAAAACCTTCCATATAATGAAATTAGCACAAGAGTAAACACGTGTCAAGCAAGTTAGATGGATATAAGTTACTTTACTAGCTGCAAATATAGCCCTCGTAACCAATCAGCATTCCCATGTGAGACGTATTACAGTTTTTTTTGTTGAAATTGCTTTTATTAGCATTTGTAAAATTGTACAAATATACATGTTTCACTGTAAACAAAGACTGAGTCATTTTTTACATATAATAATGATTTTTTTCAGTAATATTTTTATACGCAGTATATCATAATATTGAAAAAAGAGAAACACATGAGACATAACTTTAATATTTGTATTCTGCTCTTTTATTTAGGCCTAGGCAGTTATGCTATGAAGGTGGTTATGAGGTGTTTGCAGTTGTTATAGAGGTAGGTGTTTCAACTCTCCATTTCAGGGTAGTGCAGTGTCTGTGTTTAGCTTCTGAGCCCAGAGACAGAACTTTTCTTTCACTTTCTGCGATGAGATTTTTTTTAGCGAAAACATTTCGCAGGTTCCTGTATGTTTCCTGTTCTTTCTGCAGACATGATGCATTTTCTGCAATGACATCTCAGATCACTGCATGTTCTGCCTTGGGGCTTCTGAGTATATGATCCAGGGTTCCCATAAGGCTAAGAACTGATCTTTAGTTGATAATAGGTCCGCTGCAGAGCAGGACATCTTGAATATGTATTCTATTTACTGTTCTATTAGAAATAAACCTGGAGGTTCCGTGATCCAAAATTTGGCCAGACATAATCTTGTGGCTGTGCAAAGTAGTGCCATCAGTTTATTTTGTTTATTATTAAGCCCTTTTACTGGGAAATGTAATAGTGCATGCTCCGGAAGGAGTTCCACTTCTTTTTCAAATAGTTTACTTAACAAGTTAGCCGAGTCTTGCCATAAAGGCTGTATCTTTTTGCAGTGCCACCACATGTGTAAGTAACTACCTGTCTCTCCACAACCTCTGAAACATAGACTATTATCTCTACCTCCTATCTTGGCTAGTCTGGTGGGGTATAAATACCATTGAAATGCAGATTTTAGATAATTTTCTTGTAGAGAGGAGTTCAAAGTAAAGTAAGTACCTCTTCTTAATGTTTTAACCCAGAATTGGATGGGCCATTCTTTCCCTAGGTCAGTTTTCCATTTGCGTATTAGCAATGTTTTGGTATCGTGATCTGGGGTGTTAAATATGGGGTATAATTTAGCTATTGATCCTTTTGGTCTCACTTTGGAGAGGCATAGTGTTTCAAAGGAGGTGAGGTTACGTATGGGGTGTTGTTCCTAGGGCCTCCAAGACTCTAGATCTTAATTGAAAGTAGTGGAACCATGTGTGTTTGTCTGTGCAATCTAAGTCGTTGTATTGTTGATTTTTGAAAAATTTCCCTTTAATGAGGGTATCTGCTATTCTATAGAGGCTTCTATTTGCCCATTTATCTTGAAATATTTTATCTATCGATGATTTGAGGTCTATCAGTGGTGCAATTAGTGAGTTAATGTTTAGTAATGGGAAAAGACGGGTGGTTTTATCCTACACAAATAGTGTGTGGGTAATGGCTATAAAGCTTTTTCCTTTTTGTGGTCTATTTGTCCTGGGGGTCCACAGTAGTTTTGCAATGTCATCAGTCCCTATAATATCAGCTTTTAATTGTACCCTTTGGATATCGCCAGATCTATTATACCACAAGGAGGTTTGTGCCATTCTAGCCGCATTGTAATATATTAGGTGTGGGAGGCCTAGTCCTCCACCTATGTTGTGTTGTGTCATAATATTTTTATTAATCCTTGCTCTTTTGTTATTCCACATGAAAGAGAGGATATCTTTTTGCAATTTGTTACAGTCTGCATTTGGTATGGAAATGGGAAGTGATCTAAAGAGGTAAAGCAATTTAGGCAATATCGTCATTTTGGTAGCTACTATTCGTCCTAAAAAGGAAATCTTATATTTAGTCCATTTGGCAATGAATTGTCTTATATATGACATAAGGGGTCTATAGTTGTGTTGATATAAGGTGTGTACATCTGTTGCAATATTTATTCCTAAGTATTTAATGTTTTTTTTCCCATTTGAAAGAAAAATGTATTTCAAGAAGCTTTTTGGTATTCGGTATATGGATGCCTATTGCTTCACATTTGTCTTCATTTATTCTATAGCCTGACAAAGTGCTAAATTGATGTAATATGGAATATAAAGGGGGTAATGAAAGTAAGGGTTTAGTGAGGGTGAGAATCACATCGTCTGCGAATAGGGCCATCTTATATTTTTTTGGCGCTATTGGTATTCCAGTAATGTCTGGGCAGTGTGAGACGTATTACATTTTTCATTGCTTATTGAAACCTCACTATAGCTCATTTAATTATGGTAACATGTATTGCCTTGGTGAGATAAAGGACCACAGTGATTTGATAGAAACATTATATAAAAAGGGATTTATATAGTTCAAGTCAAAGGTACTTTCTATTTCTTCAATAAAAGAGGAAAATTAATAGAAATAATGTAAGTTAACAAGTTTAACCTTTTAACTGCTGAGCCATTTCATACCCTTGTGCTGAAGCCGTTTTCAGTCTTCTGCATTTATTGTATTTAGAATTCAACCCTACATACGTTATATCACAATCACCATAAATAGGTGAGTTTTCATCTATGTGTTTTATTGGGTGGCAACTAGTGGCTCTAAAAGTGAGACACATCTCACACATACACTCACCTGTGCCCTGCATCCCTCGGACATATCACACACATACACTCACCTGTGCCCTGCATCCCTCAGACATATCACACACATACACTCACCTGTGCCCTGTGTCCCTCAGACATATCACACACATACACTCACCTGTGCCCTGTGTCCCTCAGACATATCACACACATACACTCACCTGTGCCCTGTGTCCCTCAGACATATCCCACACATACACTCACCTGTGCCCTGTGTCCCTAAGACACCTCGCACATGTACACTCACCTGTGTCCTGTATCCCTCAGACATATCACACACATACACTCACCTGAGCCCTGCATCCCTCCGACATAACACACACATACACTCACCTGTGCCCTGCATCCCTCAGACATATCAAACACATACACTCACCTGTGTCCTGTGTCCCTCAGACACCTCACACATGTACACTCACCTGTGCCCTGCATCCCTCAGACATATCACACACATACACTCACCTGAGCCCTGCATCCCTCCGACATAACACACACATACACTCACCTGTGCCCTGCATCCCTCAGACATATCACACACATACACTCACCTGTGCCCTGCATCCATCAGACATATCACACACATACACTCACCTGTGCCCTGTATCCCTCAGGCACATCACACACGTACACTCACCTGTGCCCTGCATCCCTCAGACACATCACACACATACACTCACCTGTGCCCTGCATCCCTCAGACATATCACACACATACACTCACCTATGCCCTGCATATCACACACATACACTCACCTGTGCCCTGCATCCCTCCAACATATCACACACATTGTCATGGTCCTATCTTACACATTCCACCTTAATATATACTTTGCCATATCAAGCCTATACCACCTTAACATTGTCTCCTCCTGCCTATAAAGCCTGCACTGTCTAATTACTCTTTGCTGGTTTATTGAAGTGATTAACTCACAACTCCAGCTTGTATCCTGGTGAAAGAAAGTACTCGGCTGCATTTAAACTACTTCACTTGCACACCTTGGCAAAAGCGCTGCTTGTTGTCTTCCTACCTGGCTTCCTCTGACGTCACTGCAAGCCATTCACTCCTCACACGCTGCTCAGGCCTGGCAGCGTTCCAACTTCACAGCGTGCACAGACTTCCAGCTGCTCTGACACAGCCTTCCGGATCTCAAGCACTCACAGTGCCTTCAGCTTGCAACAAGTATAGCGACACATGAGGTTATCAGGTTCCGTATAAGCTTTTACTTGTAGTGTTCTAAGTCTGCTACTCTCACTACTTCCATATTTAAGCTTGCCATAATATTGACATTCCTCTATGTGTTACACTGTATAAATCTGCCAGCAAGCTACTAGCACTACCATTACTAAATGGTTATATTAACTCCTCACCTGCAGTGTGCCATATTAAACATGCTATGAGTACTAATCAGGGTATTTTCCTTAACTAGTTACTGCTCCTGTCTTGAGAAATATATATCCTTTGTTCTGCCTCTAAAGCATTTCCTGTATTCATTACTCTTTGATATTGGAAGCTTATTGAGGCAATATAAATACAGATTAGGATTATATGCTTCCTTACTAGCAAGCATATTTCCCAGTTTGTTACATTAACATATTACCACAGTTCTACTTCTAAAGTACTAAAGATAAGTAAAGCATTGTCACATAAACAAGTGATTTCTTATCTTTAGTACTTTAGAAGTAGAACTGTGGTAATATGTTAATGTAACAAACTGGGAAATATGCTTGCTAGTAAGGAAGCATATAATCCTAATCTGTATTTATATTGCCTCAATAAGCTTCCAATATCAAAGAGTAATGAATACAGGAAATGCTTTAGAGGCAGAACAAAGGATATATATTTCTCAAGACAGGAGCAGTAACTAGTTAAGGAAAATACCCTGATTAGTACTCATAGCATGTTTAATATGGCACACTGCAGGTGAGGAGTTAATATAACCATTTAGTAATGGTAGTGCTAGTAGCTTGCTGGCAGATTTATACAGTGTAACACATAGAGGAATGTCAATATTATGGCAAGCTTAAATATGGAAGTAGTGAGAGTAGCAGACTTAGAACACTACAAGTAAAAGCTTATACGGAACCTGATAACCTCATGTGTCGCTATACTTGTTGCAAGCTGAAGGCACTGTGAGTGCTTGAGATCCGGAAGGCTGTGTCAGAGCAGCTGGAAGTCTGTGCACGCTGTGAAGTTGGAACGCTGCCAGGCCTGAGCAGCGTGTGAGGAGTGAATGGCTTGCAGTGACGTCAGAGGAAGCCAGGTAGGAAGACAACAAGCAGCGCTTTTGCCAAGGTGTGCAAGTGAAGTAGTTTAAATGCAGCCGAGTACTTTCTTTCACCAGGATACAAGCTGGAGTTGTGAGTTAATCACTTCAATAAACCAGCAAAGAGTAATTAGACAGTGCAGGCTTTATAGGCAGGAGGAGACAATGTTAAGGTGGTATAGGCTTGATATGGCAAAGTATATATTAAGGTGGAATGTGTAAGATAGGACCATGACACACATACACTCACCTGTGCCCTGCATCCCTCAGACATATCACACACATACACTCACCTGAGCCCTGCATCCCTCCGACATATCACACACATACACTCATCTGTGCCCTGTGTCCCTCAGACACTTCACACATGTACACTCACCTGTGTCCCTCAAACACCACACACATGTACACTCACTTGTGCCCTGTGTCCCTCAAACACCTCACAAATGTACACTCATCTGTGCCCTGTGTCTCAAACACCTCACACATGAACACTCACCTGTGCCCTGTTTCCCACAGCCATGTTGCACACGTACACTCACCTGTGCCCTGTGTCCCTCAGACACTTCACACATGTACACTCACCTGTGCCCTGTTTCCCACAGCCATGTTGCACACGTACACTCACCTGTGCCCTGTGTCCCTCAGACACATCACACATGTACACTCACCTGTGCCCTGTTTCCCACAGCTATGTTGCACATGTACGCTCACCTAATCCCTGTGTCCCTCAGACGCCTCACACATTTACACTCAGCTGTGCCCTGAGTCTCTCAGATACCTCACACATGTACACTCACCTGTGCCCTGTGTCTCTCAGACACATCCCACATATACTCACCTGTACCTATATTGGCACATATTTCCTGCTCTGCAGCTTCTGTTATATTTCTTAGCCACTGATCTTCTGTTTGTTCCATGTTAAATAAAATCTTAACATCATTTTCAACTGAAATAAAAAAGGAAAGAATCACTATTTACAGTGTCAATGGTCTCTTTTAAAAACTTAAGATGAATTCCAATGTTTTGTGTATTACACCGTTTTGTTTCTGGAGTTTTCAAAATAGAATCCATTCTAATTGTTGTCATTAAAATATTGCATATGCTTTGCAAATGCACTCACATCACAGTAAAACCCTTATACCTGACATAAGGACAATACAACACCAGCATTCAAACAATACAGCACTACTATGCCAACAGCCCCTATACCTGACATGGGGACAATACAGCACTACTATGCCAACAGCCCCTATACCTGATATGGAGACAATAAAGCATTAGTATTCCAACAACCAATATTCCTAACATGGGAACAATACAGAACTATTAAAGTGAGGGTAAATTCTCCAGCATAAAGTCACATATTATAAAAGCTCCTGTGCTAACTGGCATATCGATCCGCTTTTAGCATTAAAAAGTCCAATATACCTTTAAAAATTAAGGTTTTTCTCCGGCTCCGTTAACTGCTGTAATGCAGCCTCTGTCACAGAATTTTTCTCTGGCTTGTTTGACTGGCAGTTGTTTTAGCCAATCAGAGCCTTTACCACGCACCCCATGTAAAGTATTGACAGCATGCTCCCGTGCTTATAACTCTGACTGCAAGAAGAACTGCGCATGCGCAACTCGCTACGCTGTTTGCGCATCAGAAACAGTAAACAGTGATTTCTGTTGCGCAAACAGCGTAGCGAGTTGCGCAGTTCTTCTTGTAGTCAGAGTTGCTGCATTACAACAGTTAACGGAGCCGGAAAAAATCTTAATTAATAAAAGTAGATTGGACTTTTTAATGCTAAAAGCAGATCGATATGCTAGTTAGCACAGGAGCTTTCATAATATGCGACTTTATGCTGGAGAATTTACCATCACTTTAAACTAACAGTTCCAGCACCTGACATATGGACAACCCAGCACTAGTATTCAAACAACCCCTATACCGGACATGAGAACAATACTGCCCCAATACTTTAAGGTGAAAATATTTCAATAGTATTAAAACAGCCCCTATATGTGACATGGGGGAAATATAGCACTAGTACTTCAACAACCCCTATAGCTGACATGGGGATAATAGAGCACTTGTATTTGAAACAGCCCTAAAATCTGACATAAGGACAATACAGCACTAATATTCCAACAAACCCTATTCCTGACATGGGGACAATACAGCATTAGTATTCCAACAGCCTCTATACTGACATGGGGACAATGCAGCACTAGTATTCCAACAGCCACTTGATCTGACATGGGGACAATACAGTAATAGTATTCCAACAGCAACCAATGTTCTCCCCAGGACCTTTTTAGTGGGTGCAACACCCAGCTGATTTTACTGACCACTCGGCTAAAATTTTAGACAATATTAAAGGGACACTAAAATCAAACTTGAAACCCAAATTTTTTCTTTCATGATTTAGAAAGAGCATGCAATTTTTTTTAATCTTTATATTTTTATTGATTTTTCAACAGATTTATACATACAAGAGAAGGCAGGATAAACAATTACAAAACATAAATATTCAATTCAAAATCAGAGGAACATTATATTTCTAGTTAACTCCTAGACAATTTAATTAAAAATAAAAGAGAATTCTTTTTAACTAGTACTTCATAATTTTCCATTGGATGTTCCTCTTTATCCTTTTCCTTCACTTTCTTCTCCCCTTTCCCTCATTCTTCCCCTTCACCTTTCCCCCTCTCTCTGCTTCTGCCCTTCCTCTGAGTGCCCCCTTCCCGAGAGCATGCAATTTTAAACAACTTTCTAATTTACTTCTATTATCTAATTTGCTTCATTCTCTTGATAGACTTTGATGAAAACCATATCTAGATAGGCCCAGTAGCTGTTGATTGGTTGCTGCACATAGATACCTTGTGTTATGGGCTCACCCATGTGCATTGCTATTTCTTCAACAAAGGATATCTAAAGAATGAAGCAAATTAGACAATAGAAGTAAATTGGAATGTTGTTTAAAATTGTATTCTTTACTTGAATCATGAAAGAAAATTGTTGGGTTTAAACTTTCATGATTCAGATAGAGCATGCAGTTTTAAGAGACTTTCAAATTTACTTCCATTAACAAATTTTGCACATTATTTTTATATACTACTGAGCATGTGCACAAGTTCATATGGTATACGTATAATAGTCTGTGATTGGATGATGGCTGTCACATGATACAGGGTAAATCTACTGATTATTTGAAATTATATCCTAAAAATCCTACTGTATTTAGTGGACCTACTGTATTTAGTGGACCTTTAAGCAAAAATGAGCTAATATTAAAAATCTTCAATTTTTATTGCACAAATCATTAAATATATTTATGTTAAATTATGCAATTCATTTGTGTTTTGGATAGCAGAAAATTATATAATATTAGAAAATATTAAACTGCCCCACCCGGGTACTTCATAATGCCACCCGGCTGGCAACATTTTTTGTGGAGAACACTAAGCACCTATACCTATCATGGGGATAATACAGCAGAAGAATTCCAACAGCCTCTTTACCTGACATGAGGACAATACAGCACTAGTATTCTAACATCCTCTATAGCTGACATGAGGACAATACAGCACTAGTATTCCAACAGCCTCTATAGCTGACATGGGGACAATACAGCACTAGTATTCCAACAGCCTCTATAGCTGACATGGGGACAATACAGCACTAGTATTCCAACAGACCCTATACCTGACATAGGGATAATGAAGCACTAGTATTCCAAAAGTCCCTAAACCTGACATGAGGACAATACTGCACTAGTATTTAAACAGCCTCTATAGCTGACATGGGGAAAATACAGTACTAGTATTCCAACAGCCCATATAGCTGACATGGGGACAATAGAACAGTAGTATGCCAACAGCCCCTATAGCTGACATGGGGATAATACAGCACTAGTTTTCCAACAGCCCCTATACCCGACATGGAGACAATACTGCACTAGTATCCAAGCAGCCCCTATACCTGACATGGGGACAATACAGCACTAAAATTTCAACAACCCCTATACCTGACATGTGTATAATACATCATTAGTATTCCAACAACCCCTATACCTGACATGGGGAAAATACAGCACTAGTATTCTAACAACCCCTGTAAACATGCACAGACACGCTACACAAGGTCCTACACACATAACCATAGAGTCAAATCTTGATTACATTATACAAACATATACCGTATTACAGAAAGGTTCATGGTCTTTCTTACTAAATGTAAACAGCTCATTAGAATATGCAATTTGACTGGGTACACTATTGCACACTTTATAGAAGTTCTATGGTCATAACTGCTTCCACTTCTCACCTGGGTAATTATTACTAATATTACCTTTTTGAATAATTATATTGTGCTCTCTGCATCTGTTTGATTGGTGCTCTCTTTAATGCTGTGGCTTGCTGGCAATGTCCCTTTCAAATTTTTCTATTTAAAAATAAATATTATGAACATGCTTCTCTGCTGGTCTTCCACATGCAAGATAGAAGGTTTAAGTACAACAATTTACCTATAACTCACAATATACAGACATGACATACAGATGAGCAGTTTTAAATAATGCTGTGGTTTTTATTTTCTGCCCCTACATAGGGCTACTGATGTATCCGCAGCTGATCGGATGACAATAGTAACGATTATACTCTGGCAGATATAAATGACAGCAGCTGTATAGGGCTTGGGTGTCATGTGACGAGGATAAACATACTATACAAATGTGACAGCAGTGAATGAGCATCAGGCTATATTGCACCTTGACACTAAGTGTTTGATTGAGATGACACCCTGGCTGGCGATACCTTACAAACAACAAAAGCCAGGCAATACCTCATAAACAGAAGACACGTCACACACGTGCACTTACCTTCATTGTCGCTGTAACACATTTCCTGCATTGGAGCTTGCAGCTGACACGTTACACTCAGATCTTCTGTTTTAACATCTACGTCAGTATTAATGTCATCTGTCAGAACATTTAATGCAGACAATATTTCATGGTTTAGGATTTTATATCACCCCAAAAGCAATGAATGTTTAACACAGCAATGGGTACTTTATAATGAAAGTACCAGTTGCCAACTTATTAATATAGTTAGTCATATATTTATTAATGGCCAAAATAACTGAATTCACAATAAATCAGAGTTTTCATAATACAATTTGATAAACTAGAGGGTGAGCAGAAGGGATAGAGGAAGCACATGTGTGTATCATTTACACAAAACAGAGGGGAAGAGAGAAGGGAAGAGAGGGCATGTGTGTGTACCATATACATGAAGAAGAGGGTGAGCACAATGGATAGAGAGAGCACATGTGTAAATCATTTACATGAAGAAGAGTGAGGAAAAAAAGAAAGAGAGGGTGTGTGTGTGCCATTTATATGAAGCAGAAAGTGAGAAAAAAGGGAAGGGAGGGCATGTGTGTGAGAAGGGAAGAGAGGGCGTGTGAGTACCATTTAAATGAAGCAGAGGGTGAGAGAGAAAGGAAAAGAGGGTGTGTGTGTTCCATTTACATGAAGCAGAGTGTGAGAGAGAAGGGAAGAGAGTGCATGTGCGTGTGCCATTTACACAAAACAGATAGTGAGAGAGAAGGAAAGAGAGGGCATGTGTGTGCACCATTTACATGAAGCAGAGGGAGAAAGAGAAGGGAAGAGAGGACGTGTGTGTACAATTTAAATGAAGCAGAGGGTGAGAGAGAAGGGAAGAGTGGGCATGTTGAACAAAATGTGGTTGGGAGAATAACCACAGAAAAGAGTACACTTGTAGCACTCAAGAGCTAGTTAAATTACTAGGAAAATACTGAAAAGCGCAGTGTAGTGAAAAATTAAAGAGACAACATTAGTCTCCAAGTGTACTGAACCTAACTAAGTTAAAACTTAACATTTATTAATTATACAGTGCTAAAATTTGCGGAAAACACTAAAATTTAAAAACACTAACCTCAATGATGGTTAGAAAAATATACTTGCACTGTAATAGAGTTTATTAGATTGAGGTATGTGTGTAACAGTCCCTTTAGTTCACTCTTAACTGGTACCGTTACTGTACACAATAGTATGGTTATATATATGTAGCTAAATTTTGGTGTATTTCAGCCAAATAATATAACTTGTTGGCTGTGGGTTGAAATTTTCTAGTTGGGTTAGTGTAGGGACGTGTGTCAATTTTTAATACGTTGTAACTGTTTCAGTTGTGCTTGTGCAAACATTGGTTACATTTGGGTATATTGGTTTATTGGAGCAAAGACACAAAATTATAATTTTTAAATTTAAGCCTGCGTAGCTTGCAGTAAATATTTGGCCTGAGTTATTATATCATATCTTAAAATTTAACCATATAATATTTGCTCACAATCAGATGTTTGGTATTGTACCAATATTTCTATATTCTATAATTAGTATTTGAGAGACTGTTTAAATAAATAGATATATATCGTATAATTTGCTTGTTCTGTATTTGTCAATAGATTTGAGATTTGATCTATTGTATCATGTAAGCATTAGAGTGGTTTGACAGACTATATTTGAGTCTAAGTACATTATTCCTCAGTATAATATAACATACAGTTATGATTAGCGATATTCAACACTCCAGTTACATCTATCTCTGACAGCGCTGTAGTCAGATTATAATAAAATTGAGCATTTTCTTGAGCTATACAAAACTCTGATTGGGTAGTTTGTATGTACTTTTGAATCACTGTGTAGTAATCCTGTAATGTATCGCAGCTCTGTGTTTGATCAATACTCTATATTGCTGCAAGAACACAGGATATAACTACCACTAGCTAAAGCTGTCAAAATATGCCCAATAGCTGAGTTACTGAATTGGCGCTTTCCGATTATTTTTAAATTAAACTGACCGTTAGGGCAATATCGCTCCTAAGCGGTTTCAACAATTAACAAGTGAGCTTCAAAGTTTAGCCAATTGTAGCAGTATCATCAGCTATTTTAAATAAACCTGACCGTTAGGGCAATATCGCTCCTGAGCAGTTACAACAATTACCGAGTGAGGCTCAAAGCTTAGCTAGTTGTGACATTATCATCTGCTAACCCAATATGCCAGAAGAGACCCTGAATAATTTTGTAATTTTAGTAAAGGTTCATTGTTATAGCCATGTTCTAGTGACAAATTGCCATACTAGCACCAATTTTAGTTAGCCGCTAAAATACAGGAGCTCGCAATGACTCCTCACCATTTCCCTAAATCCCTGGGAATAACTCAGGCCAAATATTTACTGCAAGCTACGCAGGCTTCAATTTAAAAATTATAATTTTGTGTCTTTGCTCCAATAAACCAAGATACCCAAATGTAACCAATGTTTGCACAAGCACAACTGAAACAGTTACAACGTATTAAAAATTGACACATCCCTACACTAACCCAACTAGAAAATTTCAACCCACAGCCAACAAGTTATATTATTTGGCTGAAATACACCAAAATTTAGCTACATATATATAACCATACTATTGTGTACAGTAACGGTACCAGTTAAGAGTGAACTAAAGGGACTGTTACACACATACCTCAATCTAATAAACTCTATTACAGTGCAAGTATATTTTTCTAACCATCATTGAGGTATAATAACTATAGAAAATATGCAACACGCACCCCTGCATTAATCAAATCTGAAATTTGTACTCACAATAAACTGGTCACATTCTATAGGTTAACTTGTAGCTACATGAATCAAATTCAACTGGGTAACATTAACGATTATTTGTAGGAATTGAACAATTTGGACACAGCATATCTCTTTACGTATATCTATTTAGAGATCTGGGTTACATACTTCAACTTATTGCAACCTATTTCTTTAGATATAACCACATTAATGTGTCCAAAGAGGTGTCAATTAATAGTGGGCAAACTTCACAGGGAGTGTCATACACCTCAATATAATAAATCCCACTAGAGTGGGAATAAATTTAATTCTAACTGAGGTACTTCTATTTATTGGTTCTTGTAATAATAACAGATACGGTACAAGATCCCAATTCTCCTCATTTTTCGGACTGTATAATATAAATCACAATTGTTGTAATCACCTCAGGGTGACAGTGTTACTATTTTTTAGTTTCTAGCTGTCACACTATTTTATTATTGCTATCCAGAATACAATCTATCTAGTATCAGCTATTGCTGGACATTGCAGCCCATACCTGCATAGAATCAACTGTATAATTGATCATACTCTATACATTGAACTGTACTAAATTTCTGAGCATATACAATTGTGGATAATTTTATCCACAACACTATAGCCCTTATAGAGGAGACTCTGATATATAGATCTTCACATTGGTCCAATTAGCCTATACATTTTAGACTTATTCTAGCTCCAATTACGGTTAGTGTTTTTAAATTTTCGTGTTTTCCGCAAATTTTAGCACTGTATAATTAATAAATGTTAAGTTTTAACTTAGTTAGGTTCAGTACACTTGGAGACTAATGTTGTCTCTTTAATTTTTCACTACACTGCGCTTTTCAGTATTTTCCTAGTAATTTAACTAGCTCTTGAGTGCTACAAGTGTACTCTTTTCTGTGGTTATTCTCCCAACCACATTTTGTTCTTCAAGTTTATATATAGTACACAGCACCACCGACTCTATTATTATAAAGTATTGATCTGGGACACACCCCAGAGTCTATTACACCAAGAGATCTTGAGCTTATCTTTTATTTAAACAAGTAGTGCCATTGGTCTTTCTCCTTTGTTATGAAGAGTGGGCATGTGTGTGTATCCTTCACATGAAGTAGAGGGTGAGAGAGAAGGGAAGAGAGGGCATGTGTGTGTACTATTCACATGAAGTAGAGGGAGAGAAAGGATGCAAAGAGTGTGTGTATAGCATGTAAATAAATCAGAGGGTGAGAGTGAAGAGAATAGAGGGCATGTGTATGCACTATTTACATAAAGCAGGGATGAGAGAAGAGAGGGCGTGTGTGTGCTTGGTATTTGCATGAAACAGAAGGTGAGAGAGAAAGACAGGGTATGTTTGTGTACCAAATAGATGTTATCATTACAATCTGTCTGTATTGAGGCTCATCATTTACATAGGGTGAAATAATTTCAGAATCAGAGTTTTCTAATTGTGAAGCTTCTACTATAGTTCTCTCACTTGCAGAGTCATCTGATAGCAGAATATTCTGTACATGTTCTCCACGTGCTCCTGTCTCTAGCTTTTCATCACTGTGACCTGATAGTTCTAACAATAATAAATAATAAGAATATCATTTGTTTCCTTTGCTAACCATGAAAGAATGTATTGTAATTTTTTTAAAAGATGATCTGTTGCTGGATAAACCTACCTTTTTCTATCAGCCAATACCCATCACACCCTAAGAATGTGACATGCATTTCCTGCTAGTCTGTTGCATAAATAAGTTTTTTGCATATAATATATAATTGCATTAATATTCCTGACAAACTTTTTTTGCCTCAAATCCCTGTGCAAAAAGCATTGCTATTTATGTTGGGAATAAAACTAGTTTATAATGAGACAGCTCATTAGATCACACACGACAGATTCACTGTAGATTTACTGCAGGGTATGTGCATTTCCTGAGTGAGATATTTATTACTACACAGCGTTACCTGAGCTCTCGTTTCCTGGGATCTCCATAGTCCTTAGTGCTTGGTGAGTCTCCATCATGACGTCCTTGTAAAGCTCCTTGTGTCCCTCTATATACTCCCACTCCTCCATAGAAAAATACACAGCAACATCATCACACTTTATAGGCACCTGAAACACACACAACTCATTCAGCGCTGACACAGGGACTGGTTCTGTCACACACTTTTACTGACAGAGCCAGGATAATGTTACTAAGAAAATACAGAGACACAGACAAAAGGTAGGAAACACACAGGGTAAGATGGGTCAGTAAGGAGAGTTACTGAACTCTGACGCCGTTACATTCCCCAATAGTGCTCATACCATCCTCTCAGCCGGTGAAAGCTGCTGCATTGGGAAGGGGGAGGGGGTATTTTTCCTGTAATAGTGCAATTCTATAGAATACATTTTCAAACCATAAGACCAAGGCCTGGAATGTGTGTGTTTTTTTTTTGTAATTCATATATATGCCACCACGTACCCGAACTAAATATTATAGTATAGATTAGAAGTCAAGAGATACATTGCTCTGTGCTTCACGCAATCAGTATTTCTTGATTCCCCTAACTGTTGGTATTAGAAGGCACAGGTTAAAATATTCAACAAAAATTAGTGCATCACATTCTTATAGTGAGATGCGCTAATTAGCGTGCTAACCAAACTTACCCTGAAATTACCAGCTCATTATCATGTGCACAATGCATAGAATGATAAACTTTTAATATCGCTTTTTAAAAGCTGTAAAATGTTACCATAAGCAGTAACCACCGGCGTTATAGGCTCCTTAATCGCTCCGCAATAAACACATAAACTGCCACACCCTCATAGCATTTAACCTTTAAATTGCCGGTTCCCACTTCAATAGTTCCACACAATCACTAAACCCCATAACAGCCATTAACCACTAAACCATTTAACTCTGTTTTTCATGTGCTGGTAACTTTTCCTTGCATAAACAAATTTCTGTGAAATGTCCGAGCTTTGTGGCCATTCTCAGAGATAAGAAATGCTAAAAGCTATATGTAAATGTTTGAATATTTTGGTCTATTATAATATATTTTTGGATGTTTTGTTTTAAAGATTACCCCTGGTTTTTAAAGTATATACAAAAAATACATATGTTTGGCCCTTAGTGTGAAAAGGTTATATACCCCATGTACAGAATGAGCGAGGACATGTCAAACTGCAATCAGCTTATCCTAAACATTTCAAACCATGTTAATGTGTGTAAATAAACCAGTAAAGCCAGTCATGCAGCTCTTATTATGACATATCCCATTAGCTCTCACCTCTCCTGTCAGCAGGTACATGATCTGCAGGGTGTGGGTCAGTATCCTCTCTGTTGTCATCTTGTCCTCGGTCATGTGACTCACTGTCAGTGAGTTAGTCACACGCTGCAAGAGTGAAACATAAAAACATTACTGACCCCTCTCACATCACATGTGTGTATCCCGTTATCATTTTCTCCATCTCATCAAGGTCACATAGCAAGGCATTGCAAAATGTCTGCACACACAATAAATATTGTATGTATGCACAGTATACTGTATACCAGGAATTAAGTGTTGCATTGCAAAATATCTAAACACACAGTACATATTGTATATATGCACAGTATATATCAGGAATTAAGTGTTGCATTGCAAAATGCCCGCAAACACAGTAAATATTGTGTGTATATATATATACAGGGAGTGCAGAATTATTAGGCAAGTTGTATTTTTGAGGATTAATTTTATTATTGAACACCAACCATGTTCTCAATGAACCCAAAAAACTCATTAATATCATATATATTTGTTTTTAGTTATAGCTATTTTAGGGGGATATCTGTGTGTGCAGGTGACTATTACTGTGCATAATTATTAGGCAACTTAACACAAAACAAATATATACCCATTTCAATTATTTATTTTTACCAGTGAAACCAATATAACATCTCAACATTCACAAATATACATTTCTGACATTCAAAAACAAAACAAAAACAAATCAGTGACCAATATAGCCACCTTTCTTTGCAAGGACACTCAAAAGCCTGCCATCCATGGATTCTGTCAGTGTTTTGATCTGTTCACCATCAACATTGCGTGCAGCAGCAACCACAGCCTCCCAGACACTGTTCAGAGAGGTGTACTGTTTTCCCTCCTTGTAAATCTCACATTTGATGATGGACCACAGGTTCTCAATGGGGTTCAGATCAGGTGAACAAGGATGCCATGTCATTAGATTTTCTTCTTTTATACCCTTTCTTGCCAGCCACGCTGTGGAGTACTTGGACGCGTGTGATGGAGCATTGTCCTGTATGAAAATCATGTTTTTCTTGAAGGATGCAGACTTCTTCCTGTACCACTGCTTGAAGATGGTGTCTTCAAGAAACTGGCAGTAGGACTGGGAGTTGAGCTTGACTCCATCCTCAACCCGAAAAGGCCCCACAAGCTCATCTTTGATGATACCAGCCCAAACCAGTACTCCACCTCCACCTTGCTGGCGTCTGAGTCGGACTGGAGCTCTCTGCCCTTTACCAATCCAGCCACGGGCCCATCCATCTGGCCCATCAAGACTCACTCTCATTTCATCAGTCCATAAAACCTTAGAAAAATCAGTCTTGAGATATTTCTTGGCCCAGTCTTGACGTTTCAGCTTGTGTGTCTTGTTAAGTGGTGGTCGTCTTTCAGCCTTTCTTACCTTGGCCATGTCTCTGAGTATTGCACACCTTGTGCTTTTGGGCACTCCAGTGATGTTGCAGCTCTGAAATATGGCCAAACTGGTGGCAAGTGGCATCTTGGCAGCTGCACGCTTGACTTTTCTCAGTTCATGGGCAGTTATTTTGCGCCTTGGTTTTTCCACACGCTTCTTGCGACCCTGTTGACTATTTTGAATGAAACGCTTGATTGTTCGATGATCACGCTTCAGAAGCTTTGCAATTTTAAGAGTGCTGCATCCCTCTGCAAGATATCTCACTATTTTTTACTTTTCTGAGCCTGTCAAGTCCTTCTTTTGACCCATTTTGCCAAAGGAAAGGAAGTTGCCTAATAATTATGCACACCTGATATAGGGTGTTGATGTCATTAGACCACACCCCTTCTCATTACAGAGATGCACATCACCTAATATGCTTAATTGGTAGTAGGCTTTCGAGCCTATACAGCTTGGAGTAAGACAACATGCATAAAGAGGATGATGTGGTCAAAATACTCATTTGCCTAATAATTCTGCACTCCCTGTATATATATATATATATATATATATATATATGTACACAGTATTACTGTATATCAGGAATTACGTGTTGCATTACAAAATATCTGCACACATTAAATATTGTATATATGCACAGTATACTGTACATCAGGAATTAAGTGTTACACTGCAAAATATCTGAACACAGTTTATATTGTATATCTGCACAGTATATATAAGGAATTAAAGGGATATTAAACAGTATGAAATTGTAAAATAAAAACAGAATTTATGTTTACCTGATAAATTACTTTCTCCAACGGTGTGTCCGGTCCACGGCGTCATCCTTACTTGTGGGATATTCTCTTCCCCAACAGGAAATGGCAAAGAGCCCAGCAAAGCTGGTCACATGATCCCTCCTAGGCTCCGCCTTCCCCAGTCATTCGACCGACGTAAAGGAGGAATATTTGCATAGGAGAAATCATATGATACCGTGGTGACTGTAGTTAGAGAAAATAAATCATCAGACCTGATTAAAAAACCAGGGCGGGCCGTGGACCGGACACACCGTTGGAGAAAGTAATTTATCAGGTAAACATAAATTCTGTTTTCTCCAACATAGGTGTGTCCGGTCCACGGCGTCATCCTTACTTGTGGGAACCAATACCAAAGCTTTAGGACACGGATGATGGGAGGGAGCAAATCAGGTCACCTAGATGGAAGGCACCACGGCTTGCAAAACCTTTCTCCCAAAAATAGCCTCAGAAGAAGCAAAAGTATCAAATTTGTAAAATTTGGTAAAAGTGTGCAGTGAAGACCAAGTCGCTGCCTTACATATCTGATCAACAGAAGCCTCGTTCTTGAAGGCCCATGTGGAAGCCACGGCCCTAGTGGAATGAGCTGTGATTCTTTCAGGAGGCTGCCGTCCGGCAGTCTCATAAGCCAATCTGATGATGCTTTTAAGCCAAAAAGAGAGAGAGGTAGAAGTTGCTTTTTGACCTCTCCTTTTACCAGAATAAACAACAAACAAGGAAGATGTTTGTCTGAAATCCTTTGTAGCCTCTAAATAGAATTTTAGAGCACGAACTACATCCAAATTGTGCAACAAACGTTCCTTCTTTGAAACTGGATTCGGACACAAAGAAGGCACGACTATCTCCTGGTTAATATTTTTGTTAGAAACAACTTTCGGAAGAAAACCAGGTTTAGTACGCAAAACCACCTTATCTGCATGGAACACCAGATAAGGAGGAGAACACTGCAGAGCAGATAACTCTGAAACTCTTCTAGCAGAAGAAATTGCAACCAAAAACAAAACTTTCCAAGATAATAACTTGATATCAACGGAATGTAGGGGTTCAAACGGAACCCCCTGAAGAACTGAAAGAACTAAATTGAGACTCCAAGGAGGAGTCAAAGGTTTGTAAACAGGCTTGATTCTAACCAGAGCCTGAACAAAAGCTTGAACATCTGGCACAGCCGCCAGCTTTTTGTGAAGTAAAACAGATAAAGCAGAAATCTGTCCCTTCAAAGAACTTGCAGATAATCCTTTCTCCAAACCTTCTTGAAGAAAGGATAGAATCTTAGGATTTTTTATCTTGTTCCATGGGAATCCTTTAGATTCACACCAACAGATATATTTTTTCCATATTTTATGGTAGATTTTTCTAGTTACAGGCTTTCTGGCCTGAAAAAGAGTATCAATGACAGAATCTGAGAACCCTCGCTTTGATAAAATCAAGCGTTCAATCTCCAAGCAGTCAGTTGGAGTGAGGCCAGATTCGGATGTTCGAACGGACCTTGAACAAGAAGGTCCTGTCTCAAAGGTAGCTTCCATGGTGGAGCCGATGACATATTCACCAGATCTGCATACCAAGTCCTGCGTGGCCACGCAGGAGCTATCAAGATCACCGATACCCTCTCCTGTTTGATCCTGGCTACCAGCCTGGGAATGAGAGGAAACGGTGGGAACACATAAGCTAGGTTGAAGCTCCAAGGTGCTACTAGTGCATCCACTAGAGTCGCCTTGGGATCCCTGGATCTGGACCCGTAGCAAGGAACCTTGAAGTTCTGACGAGACGCCATCAGATCCATGTCTGGAATGCCCCACAATTGAATTATTTGGGCAAAGATTTCCGGATGGAGTTCCCACTCCCCCGGATGAAATGTCTGACGACTCAGAAAATCCGCTTCCCAATTTTCCACTCCTGGGATGTGGATTGCAGACAAGTGGCAGGAGTGAGTCTCCGCCCATTGAATTATTTTGGTCACTTCTTCCATCGCCAGGGAACTCCTTGTTCCCCCCTGATGGTTGATATACGCAACAGTCGTCATGTTGTCTGATTGAAACCGTATGAATTTGGCCTTTGCTAGCTGAGGCCAAGCCTTGAGAGCATTGAATATCGCTCTCAGTTCCAGAATATTTATCGGGAGAAGAGATTCTTCCCGAGACCAAAGACCCTGAGCTTTCAGGGGTTCCCAGACCGCGCCCCAGCCCACCAGACTGGCGTCGGTCGTGACAATGACCCACTCTGGTCTGCGGAAGCTCATCCCTTGTGACAGGTTGTCCAGGGTCAGCCACCAACGGAGTGAATCTCTGGTCCTCTGATCTACTTGTATCGTCGGAGACAAGTCTGTATAATCCCAATTCCACTGACTGAGCATGCACAGTTGTAATGGTCTTAGATGAATTCGCGCAAAAGGAACTATGTCCATTGCCGCGACCATCAAACCTATTACTTCCATGCACTGCGCTATGGAAGGAAGAAGAACAGAATGAAGTACTTGACAAGAGCTTAGAAGTTTTGATTTTCTGGCCTCTGTCAGAAAAATCCTCATTTCTAAGGAGTCTATTATTGTTCCCAAGAAGGGAACTCTTGTTGACGGAGATAGAGAACTTTTTTCTACGTTCACTTTCCACCCGTGAGATCTGAGAAAGGCCAGGACAATGTCCGTATGAGCCTTTGCTTGTGGTAGAGACGACGCTTGAATCAGTATGTCGTCCAAGTAAGGTACTACTGCAATGCCCCTTGGTCTTAGCACCACTAGAAGGGACCCTAGTACCTTTGTGAAAATTCTTGGAGCAGTGGCTAATCCGAATGGAAGTGCCACAAACTGGTAATGCTTGTCCAGAAAGGCGAACCTTAGGAACCGATGATGTTCCTTGTGGATAGGAATATGTAGATACGCATCCTTTAAATCCACCGTGGTCATGAATTGACCTTCCTGGATGGTAGGAAGAATTGTCCGAATGGTTTCCATTTTGAACGATGGAACCTTGAGAAATTTGTTTAGGATCTTGAGATCTAAGATTGGTCTGAATGTTCCCTCTTTTTTGGGAACTATGAACAGATTGGAGTAGAATCCCATCCCTTGTTCTCCTAATGGAACCGGATGAATCACTCCCATTTTTAACAGGTCTTCTACACAATGTAAGAATGCCTGTCTTTTTATGTGGTCTGAAGACAATTGAGACCTGTGGAACCTCCCCCTTGGGGGTAGCTCCTTGAATTCCAGAAGATAACCTTGGGAGACTATTTCTAGCTCCCAAGGATCCATAACATCTCTTGCCCAAGCCTGAGCGAAGAGAGAAAGTCTGCCCCCCACCAGATCCGGTCCCGGATCGGGGGCCAACATCTCATGCTGTCTTGGTAGCAGTGGCAGGTTTCTTAGCCTGCTTACCTTTGTTCCAGCCTTGCATTGGCCTCCAGGCTGGCTTGGTTTGAGAAGTATTACCCTCTTGCTTAGAGGATGTAGAACTTGAGGCTGGTCCGTTTCTGCGAAAGGGACGAAAATTTGGTTTATTTTTAGCCTTAAAAGACCTATCCTGAGGAAGGGCGTGGCCCTTACCCCCAGTGATATCTGAAATAATCTCTTTCAAGTCAGGGCCAAACAGCGTTTTCCCCTTGAAAGGTATGTTAAGCAATTTGTTCTTGGAAGACGCATCCGCTGACCAAGATTTTAGCCAAAGCGCTCTGCGCGACAATAGCAAACCCTGAATTTTTCGCCGCTAATCTAGCTAATTGCAAAGTGGCGTCTAAAGTAAAAGAGTTAGCCAATTTAAGAGCGTGAACTCTGTCCATAATCTCCTCATAAGAAGAATCTTTATTGAGCGACTTTTCTAGTTCATCGAACCAGAAACACGCTGCTGTAGTGACAGGAACAATGCATGAAATTGGTTGTAGAAGGTAACCTTGCTGAACAAACATCTTTTTAAGCAAACCCTCTAATTTTTTATCCATAGGATCTTTGAAAGCACAACTATCTTCTATAGGGATAGTAGTGCGTTTGTTTAGAGTAGAAACCGCCCCCTCGACCTTGGGGACTGTCTGCCATAAGTCCTTTCTGGGGTCGACCATAGGAAACAATTTCTTAAATATAGGGGGAGGGACAAAAGGAATGCCGGGCCTTTCCCATTCTTTGTTTACAATGTCCGCCACCCGCTTGGGTATAGGAAAAGCTTCGGGGGGCCCCGGGACCTCTAGGAACTTGTCCATCTTACATAATTTCTCTGGAATGACCAAATTGTCACAATCATCCAGAGTAGACAACACCTCCTTAAGCAGAGCGCGGAGATGTTCCAATTTAAATTTGAATGTAATCACATCAGGTTCAGCTTGTTGAGAAATTTTCCCTGAATCTGAAATTTCTCCCTCAGACAAAACCTCCCTGGCCCCCTCAGACTGGTGTAGGGGCATGTCAGAACCATTATCATCAGCGTCCTCATGCTCTTCAGTATTTTCTAAAACAGAGCAGTCGCACTTTCGCTGATAAGTGGGCATTTTGGCTAAAATGTTTTTGATAGAATTATCCATTACAGCCGTTAATTGTTGCATAGTAAGGAGTATTGGCGCACTAGATGTACTAGGGGCCTCCTGTGTGGGCAAGACTGGCGTAGACGAAGGAGGGGATGATGCAGTACCATGCTTACTCCCCTCACTTGAGGAATCATCTTGGGCATCATTTTCTCTAAATTGTTTGTCACATACATCACATCTATTTAAATGAGAAGGAACCTTGGCTTCCTCACATACAGAACATAGTCTATCTGATAGTTCAGACATGTTAAACAGGCATAAACTTGATAACAAAGTACAAAAAACGTTTTAAAATAAAACCGTTACTGTCACTTTAAATTTTAAACTGAACACACTTTATTACTGAATATGTGAAAAAGTATGAAGGAATTGTTCAAAATTCACCAAAATTTCACCACAGTGTCTTAAAGCCTTAAAAGTATTGCACACCAAATTTGAAAGCTTTAACTCTTAAAATAACGGAACCGGAGCCGTTTTTATATTTAACCCCTATACAGTCCCTGGTATCTGCTTTGCTGAGACCCAACCAAGCCCAGAGGGGAATACGATACCAAATGACGCCTTCAGAAAGCTTTTTCTATGTATCTGAGCTCCTCACACATGCATCTGCCTGCCTTGCTTCCCAAAAACAACTGCGCATTAGTGGCGCGAAAATGAGGCTCTGCCTATGATTAGAGAAGGCCCCCAATGAAAAAGGTGTCCAATACAGTGCCTGCCGTTTCTTTAACATAATTCCCAAGAATAAAATAACTCCTCAAAGCTATAAACTATTAAAAATGCTTATAAATCAATCGTTTTAGCCCAGAAAAATGTCTACCAGTCTTTAAAGCCCTTGTGAAGCCCTTTATTCTTATTTAATAAAAATGGCTTACCGGATCCCATAGGGAAAATGACAGCTTCCAGCATTACCAAGTCTTGTTAGAAATGTGTCATACCTCAAGCAGCAAAAGTCTGCTCACTGTTTCCCCCAACTGAAGTTAATTCCTCTCAACAGTCCTGTGTGGAAACAGCCATCGATTTTAGTAACGGTTGCTAAAATCATTTTCCTCTTACAAACAGAAATCTTCATCTCTTTTCTGTTTCAGAGTAAATAGTACATACCAGCACTATTTTAAAATAACAAACTCTTGATTGAAGAATAAAAACTACATTTAAACACCAAAAAAACTCTAAGCCATCTCCGTGGAGATGTTGCCTGTGCAACGGCAAAGAGAATGACTGGGGAAGGCGGAGCCTAGGAGGGATCATGTGACCAGCTTTTCTGGGCTCTTTGCCATTTCCTGTTGGGGAAGAGAATATCCCACAAGTAAGGATGACGCCGTGGACCGGACACACCTATGTTGGAGAAATGTTTAATTATGTGTAGCTAAAAAAGACTTTGCAATATACTTTCATTATTTATATTGTTACGTTGTTTTCCTGTAATTTAAAGGGATACTGTAAGGTGTATAATCCCACGGGGGGGTGTCAGCGCAGGCCAAAGCCTGGGGCCTAGTGTACCACCTGAGGCATATGTAGATTATCTGATAAGGGCCCCTTAGAATGACTCAGACCACTCAGCATTATGATCGAAAGCCAATTCTGTTTATTGCACAGTGCAAGCCTTTCTTATAGTGACATACAGGGTTAAGGGGATGACACGTTAGGACCGCGTCATCTTACACAGTTATACAGAGCAATTTACAAGGAAAAACTGGAACATGAGTTTCTCATAACAATATTTACAGAGTCATAACAAACTACCATCTGCGGAGACAACCGAGTGTCTAAAGCCTCTTGTTTACATTATCTTATTCTATCTTACTTCTAGGCATTAGGCCAGGGTACATTGGCAAGGCCGAAAAGCTAAATAAACTCATAACATGCATATAATTCTCACTGCATAATACCCCAGTATAATAAAGTCTATTCATTACAAAATGGCTGCGAGGAACAAGATGGCTGCGAAGAACAAGATGGCTGCCATCAGGTTCATATTACCCCTAACATACCATCCTTTTATTCTAACAGAATAACATAAAAATAGACAGGCATAGAAAATTAGTAAAGCCTTATATTATGGTAAAAGAACTCTGTGAGAATACTAAAGAGAAAAATATTCGCATGTCGTGATATACTTTTATAGGCTAATTGTCACTGCATATAGGTACAGTCCCTCCAATACCTTCCATCTATCCTCCAGCCCTCCCAAAACTACCTGTCTACCAGCACAGAGACCCAACTAGCCCCCCATCTACCCCCAAACAACGCTGCATCTTCTATCTCTCCACCTGCATTGCTAGCACCCCCCCCCCCCAATATGTCCAACAGTTCCTTTTCCACAGTAAAGCATGACATAGCAACAGCACAACTGTCTCTAGGTGGCCTCTGAATACTTTAAGAACAGTCTTTGTCCATTTGAGAGCGCTGCACCTTGACACTTTGCTATAATACAGTTCTCCAACAGTTCATTTGCAGTAGGGGTGCTTATCCACGGTTCTTCCGCAGGGAGATACTGGAAATCTGATGGTTTGTTCATGGGGTAGACAAGGCAACCAGTGGATACCCATGGCAAGCAGACACTCGAGTCACAGGGAGTCTAGGAAGCAAACAGAAACAGTACAGGATGAGTACACACCGCAATACAATCACAATTATGTCCCAATACAACATCACTTTCATCCTATGTCATTTAAAATCACACAAAACATTGTTGATATATAATACAAACTAAATACATTGATATTTCTCAGAGAATAATTTACAACTTCTCTATACACTTTTAAATGATACTTCATGAATACTACGCAAGTGAAAACCTGTCAGACTTCCTCAAGGGCCTGAATGTTTATGCTAAAACTTATGCTAAGGCCTGCCCTGTAGTAAGAATGGAAAAAAGAAAACAGTCAATGAAAATAAATGAATTTCTTTACAATATCACTTTGAACTTCTAAAAAATAAAAGAACCTTGTGTTGCTTTATTCTGGATGGCTGCTATCTATAATGCTTATAATTCTCCAACCTAAATTCTCTCACACTCCTATATGAGGAAAGCATACAAACAGAACATCATTTAAAACTACAAGCTCTTTTAAAGGTAAACACATCTTTATGGTAAGAATTACTCTCTTTGACAAACATCAGGAATGACCAAATTCACTTTGCAGATACCATACTAATTAAAAAAAAGGAAAAAAAAATACCTTTGTTTTCATAAACTATAATTATGCTATTCCCTGAAACATTTCTCTGTATATTTACTATAAACTTCTAGCTTAGACGTGTCTTCCTTATGTTCTAAAGGGTGAAGGGTCTAAAATATTATGCTATGTTGCAGCATTTTCCTTGAACATATTTTCTTATACTCATTGGGCCATTCAATAGGGTACAATACTGCAAAGTTCACAGTTACCTTTATCTAAAAAGTTACTATGTTAAGCACATAAACTACAATGTGCACTAATACCAATGAAGCATATGATTTCTTAGACCAAATATGATCAATAAAAATAAAACAAATACAAGAAAATACAAAACAAGCAATATAAGGAATGGAGTTAAAACAATACTCCCCTAATTTAATTGGTTGATCCTGTAACAGCATAACAGGACTTCCATATTGAGCGGTAAGGCACAGTCCAGAGAAGGATAGTCTTTATGTCCTGAAGACACACATCAGAGAAAACAGTCATGGATTACCCAGAGTCCAGTTCTGGGGCTGGTACCAGCATACAAAGCAAAGAATGGATCCAAAGATAGTTCAGTAACTTTTTTTTTTACTGCAGTATGATGGTTAAAACAAGCTTGACAAAAGGTCTTTCATCTTTATCTTTTCTTTAAAGGTTTACTTGCTTTCAATCTTTAATCTTTTGAAGAGTGCACTTATGGAATTTTGCCTGTACAGATTTTACCTAAATATGGAAACTCAAAAATAATTCAGTTAGTGTGTTTCAATCTCTGAAGACAGCATACTCTCATCCTGCAAATACAAATATAGTGTTAAGAACCACATAGAAAAATAAAACATTTTAGGCATCTGAAATTAACACAATAACATTGTACGAGGAGATTCAAAACGTTTTAGGTTCACCTCCTAAAAATAATCACCTCCATTACATAACGATATTCATCAATACTCATCAATACTTCCCCCATGTTTGCGTAAAACATCTCATGTGACACGCAAACACAAGATAACAAGAAACTAAACGATAAATCATGCACTCCACTCATGCAGAGACAATTCTCAATAGCAAGCAAAATGAAATACACTTCACAATTCAATATGCTGTCCAGAAAAGAGAAAAACATAACAAACAATGAAAACCAATCGTTCTTGTCTTACACAAAACAAAACATTAGCTGCTGACACAAATTTCAAACAACCACAATTAACTTAGAATGCAACACATATTCTGACATTCGCTGAAATGCAACACACTCAGAACATGACAAACAATTAAAAACATCCACTATGTACAAAACTTTAATATCACACAAAGAAAGCAATCACAGCAGATGCCCAAGAAACTTAAGTTGCAGATTGCACAAATAAAATTGCGCTTATTTGGGAAAGATCAGATAACCACAGTAGCCACTGTTAAAGGGACATTCTAGGATAAATGAAAATTCATTACTCAGATAGGACTTTTAATTTTAACCAACCTTCCTAGATTAAACCAAACATAGGTAGGCTTATATGCTAATTTTTTAAACCTTTGAGGACTGCCTCTTATCACAGGCTGTATAAATCTCATTACAACACCAAGAGACAGAATACACGTAAGCCATATAAATAAAACCAAAACTGTGATCAGATAAATTAGCTAGTTATATAAATGCAGTAGAATCAGATAAACTGTGCATTATTTGTTTTAGGGGTGTTTATTTCTAGACACCTTATAGACCACGGCTTAACTGTTAAGCAGCAATCAAAGTCATTGCAATAATAGTGGTAGACTAGTTAATAACCAAATAACTATATATTTTAAAGTGTCACTGAAATCACTTCATTAAATAATATCTCATTTATTTATTGAACGCAGTGGGGGTTATTTTAAATAACAAAGAGTTATATCTGTGAGATACAGTTTGACAGCCACAGAAATAAAATTATCATTTTTTAAGCTATATTCTATGACAGAATATAATATAAATACTTGTTTCTTTGTAGTGAGCAATTTATAGTTATCATTTTTTATAACATAGAACACCAGTACTGCCGCTTTAAATGTACAGTGCAAATTGTTCTCTCTGTAACAAAGCCAAACACAAGAGAGGTACTTCTTTTCTTTTCTTTTTTTAAAGAAAACCAAAACATGCACAGTGTTACCAGTCTTTCTCAAGGATAGTGAGGCAAGCTCAAAGTTTCATTTCTACTTAAAGGAGAAACACTGTTTACTGCTTAAAAATATAAAATTCACACTAAAACTTGATAAATGCTAATTAGTTTAACCACAACAAAATTATTGGATTTAACGTTGTATATAATTTGATATTCCCCATTCTGCAGCTCTCCAGCCAAATATAACAACCGCATATAACACAAAAAAAAAAAAAAATAAGCTTTCTGAAAAAGAAATACTAATACAATTTCCCCTTTAAATTAATCCCAATGATCCTTATAATAAAAAAATGTATACTGACGTTCATTAAATAGCCTAAACAAGCATAAGCAGCATAAGAACGCACTCACAGTGGGATGCAGGCTAATTAAAGGGACATTTTAACCAAACTAAAAATAATCTTTAATTGAAACTGCTAACACAGTGAAATGTACTAGTGTTAGGCTTACAGTAAACCTCATCGTCTTTTATGTAAATATTCCCTTAAATTCTCAGATGCTATACCAGTTTTCCTGTATCCCTTTAAATATTTTCTCTCCTGTTTTTCCTCGTTTTTTTTCTTTTCTGTCCTCTAGTCTCACGGATCCCTCCACTAAAATTGTAGACAACTTATCACTTCAGTTTGCATTACAGAGAGAATTAAGTTATGCTGCAAAAAAAATATCTGCTATCTGAACAGCAAATTTAAAATAAATGTATACAAAGAAAGGTCTCTAAAAATATATTTAGCAAACTACTAATACAGGGTTATTGCACTGGTTCTTTAAATAATAAAATGACAATTTTCTATTGCTCCGTCTACGCACTGAGCTCTGATTTTCCAGACAAATATAATATGCCGCTTGTATAACAAGTCATGGACAATACATTAATAGCAACACCTTGTTACAGTGAACCGTCCCTTTAAGGACTAACCATTCATCACGCAAATTACATATGTATATCCTAACCATAATTTAGGCTGCTTGTATAATATACCACACCAATTTCACCTCTGTACTGTAGCATGACCTGCAGATTAATTTACTTGCAACAAAAACGGACGCCCTTTTAGAAAAACTTTCAATTACAGCCTATAAATATATTTCATTGTGTGCACCCACGCCGTGCACAGACCTTACAAATACAACATACGTTAACCCATTAATCATACCAGAAACAGTTTCATATTTACCAGAGCGTGACAAAAAATCCCACACCATTGCACTTTCAAAGCCGTTACTTCACTTGCAAAAACAATATCATATCTTTACATGCCGAACAACAATTATCACTTAAAACTAAAACTGCATCTGAATACCACATACTTAAAACATGCTGGTGACTTTAAAATACAGGTATATAAAATAACATGACCAAATATCTTCTAAAAACGTCTGATTTCCCAGCAGAGAAACAGAAGGAAGCATTATTACGATACAGACACACAAGTTCATTTCATCTCGCATACCAAAGATTCACTCCCTTTTTTCCTTTCTCAGAAAAGCATCTATTTCATAGCGTACGACATACATATATATATATATATATATATATATATATATATATATAAAAAAAACACTAGATTAACTTTTCACCATGTCCACAATGTATTTTTTTTTTTTTTCTTTCCGATTCCACGCAAAATGGCCATTTTTTTGCCTGGAGTGGGATAATCATTTTCAAATAATACATTCTGTTTTTTGGTTTAAAGCAAATCTGTTACACTCATACCACAGTGAGAACCTAGAGACCATCACACATTATGCATCTCAATATACAAAATTTCATTTTTGTTACTGCAAGCAAACAAAAAAAATCTTACAAACGGAGACAGGATTTCTTTTCTCTCTTTTTTTTTTTTTTCTGAGCTATGTGCGCTCTCAGTGGTGGCCCCCCTTCTTTGCCTGCTACATTCTTTAACACAGAGATTTCTCTATTTATCAAACAGCAGTACTTACTGACAGTGTTTTAAAAAAATATTTCTGTCTTTTGCAGAAACTATTAACTCTTCTTTTCTTTTACCTTATACATGTAATTTTCTCTGTGCAATCTTATCTATGAGCAGTTCCCCTTTCTCAATACAATAATAGCCACAATAATAACATGCACAGCCACTTAATATTTTCTACGCACAGCATAATTTTATATAGCAGCACCACACAAATAACCAAAGCAAAGCAAGCATCAGATATCAACATGAGCTTCAGGTGGGTAGCAAAACTCTATTATGGGAATGAATATGGGAAACTTCAACACACGTGAGACTTACTCACTTCACTGCCAAGTTCGCCCGGAGTAGCTTATCTTAAAAGCTCCCCGTCAACTGGCCTTCATATATTACTTGCGCGCTTATCACCGACAGGACTCACAATACCTGTCGTGTCCCAGCACAGGACTGATTACCTGTCTGGAGGGGTATCACAACTGCCGGCAGGACTATAACCTCCGCAAACCTGTGCTTCAACCACAGGAACCCCTTTAACCTTATATCATTATCATATATTACACTTTTTTTTTTTTCTTTTTTTTTAAAAAAAACACAAACAACTAAATTTAGGTTCAGATTCACAGAAGGAAAGCATGGTAAAAGCACTCATACTTACGCACTGCGAATCCCACAAACTGCCACCAAGAATTGTAAGGTGTATAATCCCACGGGGGGGGTGTCAGCGCAGGCCAAAGCCTGGGGCCTAGTGTACCACCTGAGGCATATGTAGATTATCTGCTAAGGGCCCCTTAGAATGACTCAGACCACGCAGCATTATGATCGAAAGCCAATTCTGTTTATTGCACAGTGCAAGCCTTTCTTATAGTGACATACAGGGTTAAGGGGATGACACGTTAGGACCGCGTCATCTTACACAGTTATACAGAGCAATTTACAAGGAAAAACTGGAACATGAGTTTCTCATAACAATATTTACAGAGTCATAACAAACTACCATCTGCGGAGACAACCGAGTGTCTAAAGCCTCTTGTTTACATTATCTTATTCTATCTTACTTCTAGGCATTAGGCCAGGGTACATTGGCAAGGCCGAATAGCTAAATAAACTCATAACATGCATATAATTCTCACTGCATAATACCCCAGTATAATAAAGTCTATTCATTACAAAATGGCTGCGAGGAACAAGATGGCTGCGAAGAACAAGATGGCTGCCATCAGGTTCATATTACCCCTAACAGATACTAAACCCAATTTTTTTTTTCTTTCATAATTCAGATAGAGCGTGCAATTTTTAGCAACTTTCTAATTTACTCCTATTATCAATTTTTTTTCGTACTCTTGCTATCTTTATTTGAAAAAGCAGGAATGGAAGGTAAGAAGCTGGCCCATTTTTGGTTCAGACCTGGGTAGCACATGCTGATGGGTGGCTACATTTAGCAACCAATCAGCAAGCGCTACCCAGGTGCTGGGCCGGCTCTTAAGCTTACATTCCTGCCTTTTCAAATAAAGATAGCTAAAGAACAAAGAAAAAATTGATAATAGAAGTAAATTAGAAAGGTGCTTAAAATTGCATGCTCTATCTGATTCATAAAATAAAAAAAATGGGTTTAGTGTCCCTTTAACTCTGATTTTTTTTTTTTTTTTCTAAATTCCACTGAGTTTCTATTAAGTATGGGTGCTGCCATGTTTGACCTTATGTTGCCCCTTATCTGTTTGTAATATGGCTATGGTGTTGAACACCTGGCAGTTAAAGGCAAGTGTGACCTGAAACACAAAGACACTCTAATGTTCTTGATAGGGATGCACCAAAATGAAAATTCTGGACCGAAACCGAAAATTCAGGATGCCCTTGGCCAAAAATTACTTTTTTTTAACAAATAATTTTAAAATAGTTTTTTTCTATAATTATTATAATATAAGACTTTTTAATGAATTTAAAGGGACAGTCTACACCAGAATTTGTATTGTTTAAAAAGATAGATAATCCCTTTATTACCTATTCCCTAGTTGTGCATAACCAACACAGTTATATTAATACACTTTTTACCTCTGTGATTTCCTTGTATCTAAGCCTCTGCAAACTGCCCCCTTATTTCAGTTCTTGTGACAGACATCCATTTTAGCCAATCAGAGCTGGCTCACTGGAACTCCACGTGCGTGAGCACAGTGTTATCTATATGACACACATGAACTAAAACCCTCTAGTGGTGAAAAACTGTCAAAATGCCCTGAGAGAAGAGGAGGCCTTCAAGGGCTTAGAAATTAGCATATGAACCTCCTAGGTTTAGCTTTCAACTAAGAATACCAAGAGAACAAAGCTAAATTGGTGATAAAAGTAAATTGGAAAATTGTTTAAAATTATATTCTCTATCGGAATCATGAAAGTTTATTTTGGAGTAAACTGTCCCTTTAATGAATCTGAAATGAAAAACTACAAACCAATAAAATAAATAACCACACGTTTATTGAAAGTAACACACCAAAATTGGACAGAAAATAACTTAAAAAAAAAGAAGAAATATATATATATATATATATATATATAAATAAAAATCTGTTATATACTACTGAATGAAGAATAATATATTCTTGAAATTAATTTAATGTCAATATACATTATTCATTCAGTTCTTTGTAACAGAATCAGATTTAACAGCTTTTTTTTACCAATTATCCAAATAAAGTATAGTCCTAGAAAACAAGTGATGCACCAAAATGCATATTCTGGACGAAAACCAAAAAAATCAAGATGCACTTGGGGAAAACCCGAAAATAACTTATTTTAAAATTGTTTTTTCTATCTCATTGTATTAAAGGGACAGTCAACACCAGAATTGTTGTTGTTTAACCCCTTAACGACCAACGACGTATGGGGTACCTCCTGCAAAAAAATGCAGTTAACGACCAAGGACGTACACCGTATGTCGTTGGTCTTTGAAAGCGGTGGAAGCGATCCTGATCTCTTCCAGCCGCTTTCATGTTATTGCAGTAATGCCTCGATATTGAGGCATTCTGCAATAACTGTTTTTAGCCATCCGATGTAGAGAGAGCCACTCTGTGGCCCTCTTGGCATCGACCATCGATGGCTGTTATCGTTGGTGGGTGGGAGCTCATCCAGGGAGGCGGGTGGACGGTCATCGGTGGAGGAGGGGGGAGGGATCGTGTGCGGGTGCGCGCGCGTGCACAGGGGCGCGCGTGCACTTGAGATCCCTTCAAACAGCATCAATATGCGGTAGATCTGAGGGTGGGAGAGAGGATTGAGGAGGGTGGGATTTTAAAATTAAGGGATCTGGGAGAGGGTGGGGGTTGGATGGTGGGGGGGGGCAGCTACACTACAGAAATAAAGCAATACTTTAATAAAATAAAAATACCTCTTATTTCAAACTGCGTACTGGCAGAAAGCTGCCAGTACCCAATATGGCGCACAATAAGGCAGAGGGGGGGGGGTTAAAGAGCTGTTTGGGGGGGATCAGGGAGGTTGGGGCTAAGGGGGGTCCTACACAGCAGAAGAATTTTTTGTTTTTTAAAAAAAACAAATTCCCCCCCAAAAAACTTTTATTTTAGTACTGGCAGACTTTCTGCCAGTACTTAAGATGGCGGGACTATTGTGGGGTGGGGGAGGGAAGAGAGCTGTTTGGGAGGGATCAGGGGGTGGGATGTGTCAGGTGGGAGGCTGATCTCTACGCTAAAGCTAAAATTAACCCTGCAAGCTCCCTACAAGCTACCTAATTAACCCCTTCACTGCTAGACATAATATACGTGTGATGCGCAGCGGCATTTAGCGGCCTTCTAATTTCCAAAAAGCAACGCCAAAGCCATATATGTCTGCTATTTCTGAACAAAGGGGATCCCAGAGAAGCATTTACAACAATTTGTGCCATAATTGCACAAGCTGTTTGTAAATAATTTCAGTGAGAAACCTAAAATTGTGAAAAATGTAAAAAAAAAATTAATTTGATCGCATTTGGCGGTGAAATGGTGGCATGAAATATACCAAAATGGGCCTAGATCAATACTTGGGGTTGTCTACTACACTACACTAAAGCTAAAATTAACCCTACAAGCTCAATAATTAACCCCTTCACTGCTGCGAATAATACACGTGTGGTGCGCAGTGGCATTTAGCGGCCTTTTAATTACCAAAAAACAACGCCAAAGCCATATATGTCTGCTATTTCTGAACAAAGGGGATCCCAGAGAAGCATTTACAACCATTTGTGCCATAATTGCACAAGCTGTTTGTAAATAATTTCAGCGAGAAACCTAAAGTTTGTGAAAAAAATTGTGAAAAAGTGAACGATTTTTTTTATTTGATCGCATTTGGCGGTGAAATGGTGGCATGAAATATACCAAAATGGGCCTAGATCAATACTTTAGGATGTCTTCTAAAATATATATATATATATACACACATGTCAAGGGATATTCAGGTATTCCTGAAAGATATCAGTGTCCCAATGTAACTAGCGCTAATATTGAAAAAAAGTGGTTTGGAAATAGCAAAGTGCTACTTGTATTTATTGCCCTATAACTTGCAAAAAAAAGCAAAGAACATGTAAACATTTGGTATTTCTAAACGCAGGACAAAATTTAGAAACTATTTAGCATGGGTGTTTTTTAGTGGTTGCAGATGTGTAACAGATTTTGGGGGTCAAAGTTTGAAAAAAATTGGATTTTTTCCATTCTTTCCTCATATTTTATAATTTTTTTATAGTAAACTATAAGATATGATAAAAATAATGGTATCTTTAGAAAGTCCATTTAATAGCGAGAAAAACTGTATATAATATGTGTCGGTACAGTAAATGAGTAAGAGGAAAATTACAGCTAAACACAAAACAGAAATGTAAAAATAGCCTTGATCTCACACGGTCAACAAATGGAAAAGTGCTCTGGTCACTAAGGGGTTAAAAAGATAGATAATCCCTTTATTACCCATTCCCCAGTTTTGCATAACAAACACAGTTATAATAATACACGTTTTACCTCTGTAATTACCTTGTATCTAAGCCTCTGCAGAGTGCCCCCTTATTTCAGTTCATTTGACAGACTTGCATTTTAGCCAATCAGTGCTCACTCCTCGGTAAATTTACGTGCGTGAGCTCAATGTTATCTATGTGAAATACATGAACTAATGCCCTCTAGTGGTGAAAAACTGTCAAAATGATTTCAGATTAGAGGCGGCCTTCAAAGTCTTAGGCCTAGATTTAGAGTTCGGCGGTAGCCGTGAAAACCAGCGTTAGAGGCTCCTAACGCTGGTTTTAGGCTACCGCCGGTATTTGGAGTCAGTGATTAAAGGGTCTAACGCTCACTTTTCAGCCGCGACTTTTCCATACCGCAGATCCCCTTACGTCAATTGCGTATCCTATCTTTTCAATGGGATCTTTCTAACGCCGGTATTTAGAGTCGTGTCTGAAGTGAGCGTTAGAGCTCTAACGACAAAACTCCAGCCGCCGGAAAATAGCAGGAGTTAAGAGCTTTCTGGGCTAACGCCGGTTCATAAAGCTCTTAAAGGGACAGTATACTGTAAAATAGTTTTTCCCTTAATGTGTTTACAATTGCTTTTTTTACCAACTGCAGAGTAAAAAATTTATGAAAATTAGCTTTTTAAGGTTTGTTTCTGTATATTAAAGCTCTGATTTTGTGTTTTGAAGCCACAGCCTAATAAAATGGGTTGAGCTTGTAGGTATAATCAGATCTCATTACTGTATCACATTGTGCACATATACCTGCTTCTTTATCTTATATCTGTCCTTAAAACAATCACCAATACTTTGAGAGAACAATGGAAAATCTCAATTTTATTACCTTCACTCTGCTTTATCACACTGGGAGTGTAATTTCTTCTGCTGGCTGTGTTTACAAAGCTTATCTATAGCTGGTACGCGCGGCCACAAACTTTCAGAATAGGTGGGGATACCACATGCTAAATCTACTATTTCAAATGCCTATATAAGGGTAAAGGAGCTACTTGTAAACAATTTAATACACTCTAGCAGGTAAAGTGGATCATTGGGAACAAATTAAAGGGGAGAAAATTTTTGAGTAAACTGTCCCTTTAACTACTGTACCCTAAAGTACACTAACACCCATAAACTACCTATGTACCCCTAAACCGAGGTCCCCCCACATCGCCGCCACTCGATTAAAATTTTTTAACCCCTAATCTGCCGACCGCCAACTACGTTATACTTATGTACCCCTAATCTGCTGCCCCTAACCCCGCCGACCCCTGTATTATATTTATTAACCCCTAACCTGCCCCCCACAACGTCGCCGCCAGCTACTTACAATAATTAACCCCTAATCTGCCGACCGCAAAGCGCCGCCACCTACGTTATCCTTATGTACCCCTAATCTGCTGCCCCTAACACCGCCGACCCCTATATTATATTTATTAACCCCTAATCTGCCCCCCTCAACGTCGCCGACACCTGCCTACACTTATTAACCCCTAATCTGCCGAGCGGACCTGAGCGCTACTATAATAAAGTTATTAACCCCTAATCCGCCTCACTAACCCTATAATAAATAGTATTAACCCCTAATCTGCCCTCCCTAACATCGCCGACACCTACCTTCAATTATTAACCCCTAATCTGACGACCGGAGCTCATCGCTACTATAATAAATGGATTAACCCCTAAAGCTAAGTCTAACCCTAACACTAACACCCCCCTAACTTAAATATAATTTAAATCTAACGAAATTAATTAACTCTTATTAAATAAATTATTCCTATTTAAAGCTAAATACTTACCTGTAAAATACATCCTAATATAGCTACAATATAAATTATAATTATATTATAGCTATTTTAGGATTAATATTTATTTTACAGGCAACTTTGTAATTATTTTAACCAGGTACAATAGCTATTAAATAGTTAAGAACTATTTAATAGTTACCTAGTTAAAATAATAACAAATTTACCTGTAAAATAAATCCTAACCTAAGTTATAATTAAACCTAACACTACCCTATCAATAAATTAATTAAATAAACTACCTACAATTACCTACAATTAACCTAACACTACACTATCAATAAATAAATTAAATACAATTGCTACAAATAACTACAATTACATAAACTAACTAAAGTACAAAAAATAAAAAAGAACTAAGTTACAAAAAATAAAAAAGAACTAAGTTACAAAAAATAAAAAAATATTTACCAACATTTGAAAAATATTACAACAATTTTAAACTAATTACACCTACTCTAAGCCCCCTAATAAAATAACAAAGACCCCCAAAATAAAAAATCCCTACCCTATTCTAAATTAATAAATGTAAAAGCTCTTTTACCTTACCAGCCCTGAACAGGGCCCTTTGCGGGGCATGCCCCAAGAAAATCAGCTCTTTTGCCTGTAAAAAAAAACATACAATACCCCCCCCCCCGACATTACAACCCACCACCCACATACCCCTAATCTAACCCAAACCCCCCTTAAATAAACCTAACACTAAGCCCCTGAAGATCTTCCTACCTTGTCTTCACCATCCAGGTATCACCGATCCGTCCTGGCATCCGGTGCTGAAGAGGTCCAGAAGAGGGTCCAAAGTCTTCCTCCTATCCGGCAAGAAGAGGACATCCGGACCGGCAAACATCTTCTCCAAGCGGCATCTTCGATCTTCTTCCATCCGGTGCGGAGCGGGTCCATCTTGAAGCAGCCGACGCGGATCCATCCTCTTCTTCCGTTGTCTCCCGACGAATGACGGTTCCTTTAAGGGACGTCATCCAAGATGGCGTCCCTCGAATTCCGATTGGCTGATAGGATTCTATCAGCCAATCGGAATTAAGGTAGGAATATTCTGATTGGCTGATGGAATCAGCCAATCAGAATCAAGTTCAATCCAATTGGCTGATCCAATCAGCCAATCAGATTGAGCTCGCATTCTATTGGCTGTTCCAATAGAATGCGAGCTCAATCTGATTGGCTGATTGGATTCTAGCAATTGTATTTAATTTATTTATTGATAGTGTAGTGTTAGGTTAATTGTAGGTAATTGTAGGTATTTTATTTAATTAATTTATTGATAGGGTAGTGTTAGGTTTAATTATAACTTAGGTTAGGACTTATTTTACAGGTAATTTTGTTATTATTTTAACTAGGTAACTATTAAATAGTTCTTAACTATTTAATAGCTATTGTACCTGGTTAAAATAATTACAAAGTTGCCTGTAAAATAAATATTAATCCTAAAATAGCTACAATATAATTTATATTGTAGCTATATTAGGGTTTATTTTACAGGTAAGTATTTAGCTTTAAATAGGAATAATTTATTTAATAAGAGTTAATTAATTTCGTTAGATGTAAATTATATTTAACTTAGGGGGGTGTTAGTGTTAGGGTTAGACTTAGCTTTAGGGGTTAATACATTTATTAGAATAGCGATGAGCTCCGGTCGTCAGATTAGGGGTTAATAATTGAAGTTAGGTGTCGGCGATGTTAGGGAGGGCAGATTAGGGGTTAATACTATTTATGATAGGGTTAGTGAGGCGGATTAGGGGTTAATAACTTTATTATAGTAGCGCTCAGGTCCGCTCGGCAGATTAGGGGTTAATTATTGTAAGTAGCTGGCGGCGACGTTGTGGGGGGCAGATTAGGGGTTAATAAATATAATATAGGGGTCGGCGGTGTTAGGGGCAGCAGATTAGGGGTACATAGGGATAACGTAGGTTGAGGCGGTGTACGGAGCGGAAGATTAGGGGTTAATAATAATATGCAGGGGTCAGCGATAGCGGGGGCGGCAGATTAGGGGTTAATAAGTATAAGGTTAGGGGTGTTTAGACTCGGGGTACATGTTAGAGTGTTAGGTGCAGACGTAGGAAGTGTTTCCCCATAGGAAACAATGGGGCTGCGTTAGGAGCTGAACGCTGCTTTTTTGCAGGTGTTAGGTTTTTTTTCAGCTCAAACAGCCCCATTGTTTCCTATGGGGGAATCGTGCACGAGCACGTTTTTGAGGCTGGCCGCGTCCGTAAGCAACTCTGGTATCGAGAGTTGCATTTGCGGTAAAAATGCTCTACGCTCCTTTTTTGGAGCCTAACGCAGCATTTGTTTGAACTCTCGATACCAGAGTTAATTTTATGCTGCGACCAGAAAAAAGCCCGCGGAGCGTTAACAGCCCATCTACCGCCAAACTCCAAATCTAGGCCTAAGAATTTAGCATATAAACCTCCTAGGTTTAGCTTTCAACTAAGAATACCAAGAAAGCAAAACAAAATTAGTGATAAAAGTAAATTGGAAAGGGGGGGCGGAGTCTGGCCACGCTGGGACATGGCCGTTCAGTGAGGTTGCTCTGTGGGACCGGAGTTTGTCTTGCACACTTATATCTAGTTGTGGATAAAATACAGGCACCTAGAGGTGTCGGAACACATGAGGAACAGAACCGCCGCACTTAGGATAACAAATATGTCCTGAACAGACCGCAAACATCCGAAGAGGCTCACAGTGTTCAGGAGATAGCGGTCGCCATCTTGGATTTTCCCCATGAGGTTCAGGCAGCATACGACTGCAACAGGACCAGGTATTATTAAAGTGGGTACTCGAAATGCTACTACTCATTAGGCACAAGGGCTAACACACATGCCAAAGACTCTAACCATAGTATACGTTAACACAAATAGTAATTTTAACGGCATATACCTGCTCCTTAATATAGGTTCACAGAACTACTATAATGCCATCATAAGTGGACATAACTTATAAGTCTAACATACTACAAAACATACAGGACATGTCGCTAACCTGTGGATTTGATGTTACAAGTATAAGGAAAGTCTGGATACAGCTTTTTTTCTTATTTTCCTCCCTTTTTTCATTTTAAAAGAAAACAAAAATAAACATGAAACTGCGCTTTTCTGAGGGGGGAAAACAGATATGGAGATGAAGATACACATTAAATAGCATGACAAATGCATATGCCTATATCTCAAATATACTGAATGTGTGTTCAGAAGAAACAGCTGGGATGGCTTGTTATGTCTTATAACTTGGCTTATAACTTCAGGGAGCAATGTGCCATTTCCTACTAGCAACTCAATAATTGAATAACAGGTGCTGCTTTACCCTCTGTGTAGTATAACTATATCCTGAACTATTTAGAGTTTCTGTTTGTGCAATCTCACTATGGGGGCTGCATTTGGTGTCTTTATACAGTTATTACAGCGAAGATATACACCTTATACTTGAAATCTTAATAATGTCCTCCAGAAGGCAAACAAAGCCAGATAAACCTGCGAAATCACAGCATACCACACTCAAATCAGTCACAGACTTTTTCCAGTCTCAGGATAGAGAAAGCACATCCCAAGAACCAACAAACTCGAATCATACTGACAAAGCGCCAGGGTCAGGAGACATCATGGCGGATCACCAGCAAGATCAACTATCACAAATCCTAACCAGGTTGAATGATCTCCCATCTAAAAATGATATAGACTCTCTAAAGGATCTGATTAAGACAGAGATTTCTGACCTAAAGAAAGATATCACTGATATCGGCAACAGAGTAGATAATTTAGAGTCATCACTGGATATGACGACACAAGAGATGAAAGACATTACAGAATCTCAAGAGCAGCAATCCCTTTTAATTCAGGATTTGAATGTTAAACTCGAAGATCTGGACAACAGAGGGCGAAGAAATAATTTGAGAATTAGAGGGATACCAGAGTCTATCGAGCCCTCCGACCTGGAAGACTATCTACAATCACTCTTTCGCCATCTTATGGACTCCTCAGATACCACATCCTCTTTATCTTTAGAGAGAGCTCACAGAGCTCTGAGAGCAAAACCTTCAAATCAAGCTCCACCACGAGATGTGATAATTAAATTCCTTAGCTTTAAAGATAAGGACACTATTTGGCAGCTCTTCAGAGATAACCCTAATCTTAAATATCAAGACCAGGAGATTCAGGCTTACCTGGACTTAAGCCCTATCACTCTCCAAAAAAGAAAGGACGCTAAATTTATTACAACTACTTTACAAAAGCACAACATAAGATACCGTTGGGGGTATCCATTTGCTCTCATCGTATCACTTGAGGGTAAAACCTGGATCTACAGAACTTTGGAGGACTTGGACTCTTTTTCCAAAGGCATTAACCTGGAAATTCCTGCACCTTCAATACAAGATAACACCCCCGCTACAAGCGGGATGACATCTCGCCTGAAAGACAGGAGACCTGAATGGAACATTGTTCAATACAGGAAAAGGCCTCCCAGACAAACAAACTCTGAATCAGTTGTTAAATCTAACTTCCCTACATGACTTCTTGAAGGTCTTAATCTTGAATCTCACAAAGACTAACTGCCCATAACTGGGCAGTCCATATCCTTTTCGTAATTCTCTGACGAGAAAAAAATAAGAAAGAAAATGTTATGTTTACTGTTATTGTTCGCTATGTTAACTATGTTATTTGATGGTTCTTTGGTTGTTATATATTATGCTCTTTTTCTTCTAGACACATGCTGCATATTCTATGAACAAAAACTAGCAGAAATGTCTTCAGACTTTGATACCTTATCTAACACCTAACACCTATTAATCAAGACACAATAGTAGTGTCATTAAGGTAGAATATAATTTTGCCCTGAATATTCGAGAGTTGCAATAGAGCACTTTAAGCGTGAATTAGCCAAGTCTTTACGGATAGAAATTTAATATTTTGCAGTTTAGCTAGAAATGTGCATTTTGTTGGTTGATGTATTTGTATCATATAGATAGGACTGACTTAGCACTAACCTTTGTCCTTTTTTTTGAAGACTCTTTTAGATTGTCTTCTCTTAACTCCACTTCTTAATAGTGGAATCTCTGGTACCCAACCCCTGTCTCTACAAACTATATATGTATCCTTCTTCTCACTTTGTCGAACTCTTTCTATCTTTTACTCTTCTTTCTTTCACTCTTCTCTCACCCTTTGATTGTCATTACTTGTTAATCTATAGCTTTCAGAACAGTACCTCAAGCAAGAGTACTGCATCTTGTAAAAAAAGAACCTTACACCCACCCAACTTTTCCTATGACAGATAAACAAATAAACCAACTCCGGATAATATCCATTAACACCAAAGGTCTAAACTCTCCCTTCAAAAGAAATTCAACTCTCTCTGACTTTAAACAACATAGGAGTGATATAGTCATGCTTCAAGAGACGCATTTCAAAAGAGGTAGGGAACCACAAACCTATAAATTTAAATTTGGCCAATGCTTTTATTCTTCCAATACTACAAAAACAAACGGGGTTGGGATTCTGATTAAAAGCAATATTCCTTTTCAGGAGCTTTTTACCCACAAAGATAAAGAGGGTGTAAGATATTACTCTTAACTAACTAAAGGATCTTATGTTAAAAGCTGTTCACATCGCAAAATTAATATATACATATATCAATAATGGGCCCTGTGCAAACGAATTTCATATACCGTACTGTATATCTTTGAAACCCTCCAGAAACAGACAACCATACTACCTTCAACTATTTAAACCATCACACATTTATTAAAGAACAGATAAATAACAAGATTACATGTTACTGTTTACAAGGTTAAACACATAAAAACAATTTAACAGAGAAATAATACATAAATGAATATTACCCCGTTTGTTTCCTGTGGGAGTCCTGGCTATAGCATGTATCATTGATGTTTTCCTTTCCAAAGATGAACTCTAGCTCATTCTCCTTTCTCCTAACTTTTATACCCTTTAAGAATGCTGACCATATACTTTTGGCTCTATTCCAAATAAGGTGCTCTACACTATTGTAAGCTCTTGCTATCCACAGCAATCTTCTCTACCCATACATGATCTTAACTCTTGGTATACATAAACTGGCTACCTCAGCATTGCTCCATGCCTGATGTTTTAAAATAGTAAACAGAACATATTAACCTCTTTATAACTGTAATAATACCATCTTTCTAAAACTACAGTAATACTACATTTATACACCTTAAAAACAGAATTTATGTTTACCTGATAAATTACTTTCTCCAACGGTGTGTCCGGTCCACGGCGTCATCCTTACTTGTGGGATATTCTCCTCCCCAACAGGAAATGGCAAAGAGCCCAGCAAAGCTGGTCACATGATCCCTCCTAGGCTCCGCCTACCCCAGTCATTCGACCGACGTAAAGGAGGAATATTTGCATAGGAGAAATCATATGATACCGTGGTGACTGTAGTTAAAGAAAATAAATTATCAGACCTGATTAAAAAACCAGGGCGGGCCGTGGACCGGACACACCGTTGGAGAAAGTAATTTATCAGGTAAACATAAATTCTGTTTTCTCCAACATTGGTGTGTCCGGTCCACGGCGTCATCCTTACTTGTGGGAACCAATACCAAAGCTTTAGGACACGGATGAAGGGAGGGAGCAAATCAGGTCACCTAAATGGAAGGCACCACGGCTTGCAAAACCTTTCTCCCAAAAATAGCCTCAGAAGAAGCAAAAGTATCAAATTTGTAAAATTTCGTAAAAGTGTGCAGTGAAGACCAAGTCGCTGCCTTACATATCTGATCAACAGAAGCCTCGTTCTTGAAGGCCCATGTGGAAGCCACAGCCCTAGTGGAATGAGCTGTGATTCTTTCAGGAGGCTGCCGTCCGGCAGTCTCGTAAGCCAATCTGATGATGCTTTTAATCCAAAAAGAGAGAGAGGTAGAAGTTGCTTTTTGACCTCTCCTTTTACCAGAATAAACAACAAACAAAGAAGATGTTTGTCTAAAATCCTTTGTAGCATCTAAATAGAATTTTAGAGCACGAACTACATCCAAATTGTGCAACAAACGTTCCTTCTTTGAAACTGGATTCGGACACAAAGAAGGCACGACTATCTCCTGGTTAATGTTTTTGTTAGAAACAACTTTCGGAAGAAAACCAGGTTTAGTACGTAAAACCACCTTATCTGCATGGAACACCAGATAAGGAGGAGAACACTGCAGAGCAGATAATTCTGAAACTCTTCTAGCAGAAGAAATTGCAACCAAAAACAAAACTTTCCAAGATAATAACTTAATATCAACGGAATGTAAGGGTTCAAACGGAACCCCCTGAAGAACTGAAAGAACTAAATTGAGACTCCAAGGAGGAGTCAAAGGTTTGTAAACAGGCTTGATTCTAACCAGAGCCTGAACAAAGGCTTGAACATCTGGCACAGCTGCCAGCTTTTTGTGAAGTAACACAGACAAGGCAGAAATCTGTCCCTTCAAAGAACTTGCAGATAATCCTTTCTCCAAACCTTCTTGAAGAAAGGATAGAATCTTAGGAATTTTTACCTTGTCCCAAGGGAATCCTTTAGATTCACACCAACAGATATATTTTTTCCATATTTTGTGGTAGATTTTTCTAGTTACAGGCTTTCTGGCCTGAACAAGAGTATCAATGACAGAATCTGAGAACCCTCGCTTCGATAAGATCAAGCGTTCAATCTCCAAGCAGTCAGTTGGAGTGAGACCAGATTCGGATGTTCGAACGGACCTTGAACAAGAAGGTCTCGTCTCAAAGGTAGCTTCCATGGTGGAGCCGATGACATATTCACCAGGTCTGCATACCAAGTCCTGCGTGGCCACGCAGGAGCTATCAAGATCACCGATGCCCTCTCCTGATTGATCCTGGCTACCAGCCTGGGAATGAGGGGAAACGGCGGGAATACATAAGCTAGTTTGAAGGTCCAAGGTGCTACTAGTGCATCTACTAGAGTCGCCTTGGGATCCCTGGATCTGGACCCGTAGCAAGGAACCTTGAAGTTCTGACGAGAGGCCATCAGATCCATGTCTGGAATGCCCCACAATTGAGTAATTTGGGCAAAGATTTCCGGATGGAGTTCCCACTCCCCCGGATGAAATGTCTGACGACTCAGAAAATCCGCTTCCCAATTTTCCACTCCTGGGATGTGGATTGCAGACAAGTGGCAGGAGTGAGTCTCCGCCCATTGAATGATTTTGGTCACTTCTTCCATCGCCAGGGAACTCCTTGTTCCCCCCTGATGGTTGATGTACGCAACAGTCGTCATGTTGTCTGATTGAAACCGTATGAACTTGGCCTTTGCTAGCTGAGGCCAAGCCTTGAGAGCATTGAATATCGCTCTCAGTTCCAGAATATTTATCGGGAGAAGAGATTCTTCCCGAGACCAAAGACCCTGAGCTTTCAGGGGTCCCCAGACCGCGCCCCAGCCCACCAGACTGGCGTCGGTCGTGACAATGACCCACTCTGGTCTGCGGAAGCTCATCCCCTGTGACAGGTTGTCCAGGGACAGCCACCAACGGAGTGAATCTTTGGTCCTCTGATCTACTTGTATCGTCGGAGACAAGTCTGTATAGTCCCCATTCCACTGACTGAGCATGCACAGTTGTAATGGTCTTAGATGAATTCGCGCAAAAGGAACTATGTCCATTGCCGCTACCATCAAACCTATTACTTCCATGCACTGTGCTATGGAAGGAAGAGGAACAGAATGAAGTATTTGACAAGAGTTTAGAAGTTTTGATTTTCTGGCCTCTGTCAGAAAAATCCTCATTTCTAAGGAGTCTATTATTGTTCCCAAGAAGGGAACCCTTGTTGACGGAGATAGCGAACTTTTTTCTACGTTCACTTTCCACCCGTGAGATCTGAGAAAGGCCAGGACAATGTCCGTGTGAGCCTTTGCTTGTGGAAGGGACGACGCTTGAATCAGAATGTCGTCCAAGTAAGGTACTACTGCAATGCCCCTTGGTCTTAGCACCGCTAGAAGGGACCCTAGTACCTTTGTGAAAATTCTTGGAGCAGTGGCTAATCCGAACGGAAGTGCCACAAACTGGTAATGCTTGTCCAGGAATGCGAACCTTAGGAACCGATGATGTTCCTTGTGGATAGGAATATGTAGATACGCATCCTTTAAATCCACCGTGGTCATGAATTGACCTTCCTGGATGGAAGGAAGAATTGTTCGAATGGTTTCCATTTTGAACGATGGAACCTTGAGAAACTTGTTTAGGATCTTGAGATCTAAGATTGGTCTGAATGTTCCCTCTTTTTTGGGAACTACGAACAGATTGGAGTAGAACCCCATCCCTTGTTCTCCTAATGGAACAGGATGAATCACTCCCATTTTTAACAGGTCTTCTACACAATGTAAGAATGCCTGTTTTTTTATGAGGTATGAAGACAATTGAGACCTGTGGAACCTCCCCCTTGGGGGAAGCCCCTTGAATTCCAGAAGATAACCTTGGGAGACTATTTCTAGTGCCCAAGGATCCAGAACATCTCTTGCCCAAGCCTGAGCGAAGAGAGAGAGTCTGCCCCCCACCAGATCCGGTCCCGGATCGGGGGCCAACATCTCATGCTGTCTTGGTAGCAGTGGCAGGTTTCTTGGCCTGCTTTCCTTTGTTCCAGCCTTGCATTGGCCTCCAGGCTGGCTTGGCTTGAGAAGTATTACCCTCTTGCTTAGAGGACGTAGCACTTGGGGCTGGTCCGTTTCTGCGAAAGGGACGAAAATTAGGTTTATTTTTGGCTTTGAAAGACCTATCCTGAGGAAGGGCGTGGCCCTTGCCCCCAGTGATATCAGAGATAATCTATTTCAAGTCAGGGCCAAACAGCGTTTTCCCCTTGAAAGGAATGTTAAGCAATTTGTTCTTGGAAGACGCATCCGCTGACCAAGATTTTAGCCAAAGCGCTCTGCGCGCCACAATAGCAAAACCAGAATTTTTCGCCGCTAACCTAGCCAATTGCAAAGTGGCGTCTAGGGTGAAAGAATTAGCCAATTTGAGAGCATGAATTCTGTCCATAATCTCCTCATAAGAAGAAGAATTATTATTGAGCGCCTTTTCTAGTTCATCGAACCAGAAACACGCTGCTGTGGTGACAGGAACAATGCATGAAATTGGTTGTAGAAGGTAACCTTGCTGAACAAACATCTTTTTAAGCAAACCCTCTAATTTTTTATCCATAGGATCTTTGAAAGCACAACTATCTTCTATGGGTATAGTGGTGCGTTTGTTTAGAGTAGAAACCGCCCCCTCGACCTTGGGGACTGTCTGCCATAAGTCCTTTCTGGGGTCGACCATAGGAAACAATTTCTTAAATATGGGGGGAGGGACGAAAGGTATACCGGGCCTATCCCATTCTTTATTTACAATGTCCGCCACCCGCTTGGGTATAGGAAAAGCTTCGGGGGGCCCCGGGACCTCTAGGAACTTGTCCATTTTACATAATTTCTCTGGAATGACCAAATTCTCACAATCATCCAGAGTAGATAACACCTCCTTAAGCAGAGCGCGGAGATGTTCCAATTTAAATTTAAATGTAATCACATCAGGTTCAGCTTGTTGAGAAATTTTCCCTGAATCTGAAATTTCTCCCTCAGACAAAACCTCCCTGGCCCCCTCAGAACTCTGCCTATGATTAGGGAAAGCCCCTAGAGAATAAGGTGTCCAATACAGTGCCTGCCGGTTATTTTACATAGTTCCCAAGATTAAAATAATTCCTCAAGGCTATGGAGTATAAAATATGCTTATATATAAATCGTTTTAGCCCAGAAAATGTCTACAGTCTTAACAGCCCTTGTGAAGCCCTTTTTTTCTCTTCATGTAATAAAAATGGCTTACCGGATCCCATAGGGAAAATGACAGCTTCCAGCATTACATCGTCTTGTTAGAAATGTGTCATACCTCAAGCAGCAAAAGTCTGCTCCCTGTTTCCCCCAACTGAAGTTAATTCCTCTCAACAGTCCTGTGTGGAAACAGCCATCGATTTTAGTAACGGTTGCTAAAATCATTTTCCTCTTACAAACAGAAATCTTCATCTCTTTTCTGTTTCAGAGTAAATAGTACATACCAGCACTATTTTAAAATAACAAACTCTTGATTGAATAATAAAAACTACAGTTAAACACTAAAAAACTCTAAGCCATCTCCGTGGAGATGTTGCCTGTACAACGGCAAAGAGAATGACTGGGGTAGGCGGAGCCTAGGAGGGATCATGTGACCAGCTTTGCTGGGCTCTTTGCCATTTCCTGTTGGGGAGGAGAATATCCCACAAGTAAGGATGACGCCGTGGACCGGACACACCTATGTTGGAGAAATCTTACATTCCACCCCTTTGCTAGGCCTTATAGTGTAACGGTAAGGTTTAGCACATTACTCTATAAACTATTGTCTTTATACAAAATTAACATAAACAAAATAATTATATATTTAACAATAATTAACATTTTTAAAGTAAAATCGTACAATCGGATGATGTAACGTTCTTTTGTTCCCAAAATAATGTCATTGTCCTTGACTTTTATATTTTGCAAAAATAAACCTAAAAATAGATATTTCTTTGCCACATCTAACTCATTCTGTATAACATTGTAACATTAGACTGGCACCTTTGTCTAATGCCATGTTAATACATGCAGTATCTTAATGTTTATTTTGATGTTGTTGATTATCCTCATCATCTTCCAAAATATAGTTCAGTTACATACATTGACTTTGATACCACAATCACGATTTCCATTTTAAAGTTGTCTTAGTCAAACCCAAAGTACCCATGCAGTCCTCTGAAAATGTAAAAAGAATTTCGTCCAGCAAAACCCTTCATAACCCTCCATAATCAGCCATAACAACATTAGGACATGGATTTTCCCAACTTGAAGATAGGTTGTCATCTTTTTGGCATTTCTTCAGATTCTTTCTAAGAAAAATCAAATGCAGTATCTGTTAATTCATATATTTTTAAAATTGTTTAATAATACCATAGTGTTTTGTTTTCTTATTCATTATTTCAAAGAAATAAAACAATAAGATTATCTTTATCCAAAACACAAAAAGAACAATTCATTTTAGGAACAAATGAGCGACTTTTTTAGACATAAAATCTCATTATCATTACTAAAACTATTACATTATATTTCAAAAGGTCTAACATTTTGTCAAAATGTTTTTATTTGAGCTTTACTCCTTACAATATTTCGAGCTACCAACATATTTACTTTGTCAATATGCTGTGATACTCATTTTCTTCATAAATAGAAAGAAAATTATCCGGTACGAATAATTTATGTTTTTATCCAAATTTTTATTATTGCCCCTTGTACATTTGATGTAGCAATTGTAAGTAAAGTCCTTCCAAATGTTTTATTCAATCTACAAGTTATTACTTGATATGGCGTGACACCTGTAGTAGAATGTAGGATATATCTTATGGTCATTGAACATAAAGGTAACATTTTTTTCCATGTTGAAAGTTTAATACTACAAATTTTAGTTTATAATTGTTTATAGTATTTATTACCCCTTTCTACTGCTCCTGATGATTACAGTCTATAAGCAATATAATTTATGCTTAATTCCCAATGATTAATTAATTTCCTTGAAATATTTTTCCACTAAATGCAGGTTCATTATTACTTCCTACTACAAATGGCATTCCCATCTAGAGAAAAGCTCAAATAAATAACCTATGCAACTATAAAAACTACTTGATTTGTTTTTGGAAAAAAAACCTCAATCCATTTTGTGAATACATCTATTATCAACAAAATAATATCTATTTATATTTGTAACCAAGGTTTGTCATGGGGAAAAGTAAAAACCTTAATAATTATTGATTCATATTGGCTGAAGAATTAAACTGCAGACAAGGCAAATTTCTAGAACATATTGGAAAAAAACAAAAAATATCTTTCATTGGTGGCCACCATTACAAATTTTTCTGTATTTTTGTCACATGTTCTATCTGCAGAATAATGTCCGCCTATAGGAAGCAAATTACATTTTTGAAAATTAATCTACACATTCTTAAAGGGAAAATAAACTTTCATGTTTAAAATAGGGCATGTAATTTTAAACAACTTTCCAATTCACTTGTATCACCAATTTTGCTTTGTTCTCTTGGTATTCTTAGTTGAAAGCTAAACCTAGGAGGTTCATATGTAAATTTCTTAGACCTTGAAGTCCACCTGTAATCTAAATGCATTTTTAATATTTTTTATTTTTTTTCACCACTAGAGGGCATTAGTTCACGTGTTTCATATATATTATATTGAACTCATGCACATGAATTTACAATGGAGACAGCTCTGATTGGCTAAACTGCAAGTCTATCAAAAGAACTGAAATAAGGGAGCAGTCTCCTGAGGCTTAGATACAAATTAATTACAGAGGTAAACTTGTATAATTAAAATTATGTTGGTTATGCAAAACTGGAAAATTTGTAATTAAGAGATTATCTATCTTTTAAAACAACAAAATTCTGGTGTTTACTGTCCCTTTAAGGAATACAACAACTGGAAATACAAACAACATATTTTACATATTTAAGCACATTAAGTTCCATTTTCTTCATATTTTATAAATTTGTCATTTGCCCATGATACTGGCATTGATAAAGGTTTCCCTGCTAAATGCCTTTATTTTAACATTACATAAGAAATATAAGAATTTTGCAATGACACCAAATGTGCTTTATTTTTATTTTATCTTTTTAATTTTATTTTTTTAATGTAATTGCAGAAATCTCAGGTTCCTCATGGAACTCCCATAATTTTACTTGTTTTGCAGCCTTTTTAGCACAAGCATCAACTAAGTTATTTTGTTCATTATGTTCATCACTTTTAGTGTGAGCTTTTTACTTTAATTATTGCATATGGCAATTTACATTTATTTATCAAATATCAAATATACTTCAACAGATTTGTATGTACCAATGGTCTTTCATCATATGACTTAAACCCATTATATCCATACAAGGAAGCATTGTCAGTGTATTAACTACATATGCACTATTATTATAAATGTCAATAGCCATATCTGCTTAGTGTTCCAATGTACAACAAACATTAACCAATTTAGCATATTGAGAATAATGTAACTCACATAAATGCATATCTATTTTATCAGGTAAAATTATTGAAAAACCTGTATATGCTTTACCATCCTTAAGATAAAAATAACCATCACAGTAAACATCTGTACTTTGCACCAAAAATATATAAACTTGAATTGAGAGGAAAAAAAAATAACACAAAAAAGTGTGTGGTTCACCTTCATGTAGCAAACATGTTGGCAACAAAGTTGTTTCCTTTATTTTAATGTCTATTTTTCTTTTCATTAGCATCAGCACCCACTTTTAAAATCTTGCAGATGAAATTATACTGTTTCCTAGTTTCACCAGTAAGTTCAAAGGAAAATGTGAACTTAGCAATAACACTTTTTGAAATCATGTTATTTAAAATGTTCTTATGTCCAGAATACTGACAACAACTGTTCCTCACACAGGAATACTTTCCTTCAGTTATTTTCAAAAGGTCGTGATGCAGGTCACTGGTCTCAGTTTTCCAAACTTCTCTTTACACTGCACTGCAGATAAAGTCTTTTTTTTTTTTTTTTTTTTTTTTTAAGTAGTAACTTCCAATTGAAACACTTTTCTGGGGTCTGTGTAAGCAACACCATCATATTGATTACATCTTTTTTAAGTTCTCAAAAGTTTTCTTTCTTTAGCAAGTCATACAAGGGTCCAGCCAAAACTTTAAACTTTGGAATAAAGTCTCTTTGGTATTGGAACAATCCCAAAATGATCTTAAAAAGTCTTTGACACAGGTATGTTTAGTCTTTTTATGACATCCACTTTTGTTGATCTGGAGTCTTACTTTCAGATGATATTGTCACTCATGTAAAGTTCACTGTTGTCTGTCTAATAGTCTTGACAATCTTGATAGAATAGTAGCCATCTTTTTATGGAAAATTGTTGCTGAATTATTCAGGACCACAGGAAGACATAAACATAATGTGATCTTCTTTCCACTTGAAAACAAACTTGTACTGTGACTTTGGGTGCAGAGATACAAACCAATAACTGTTTGCTATATTAAGGCTTAAAAAAAAACTTTGTATTTGGAGGATAAAGGAAAAAGTAGGAACCTCTCTGACATTTTGATGCCTAGGCAGATGTCACTGGATGTAATTTACCTTAATCAATTGTTAAATGCCCATTTCCACCAGGTTTCTGTACAAACTAAATAGTAACATTAGTAACAGATTTACATTTTCTCAATACTCCTTGTTCAAGTAAAATAATATACAATTTGCTGTACATATGGCTCACTTTCCTTAATAATATAATAATAATAATATGAATATTGCTTTTATAGCTAAATGTACATTTCCTGTGATAAATTCTTCCTCTTACAATTTCCCAAATTATATTTATGTTTAGCAAATGCATGTGCAAACTGCTGCAAAATATTTGTAACCTTAGCATTTGTATGTACAAGTAAACTTAACTTGTCATGTTTCTTTAGACTATAAACATAACAGAAATAACACAATGTTTATCATCTATATTAAACTATATTTTACCATTAGCATAATAAAGTAAAACATTATAGTTTGTGAGAAATTTATAACCCAAAATTGACATTTTCATCAGACAAATTCACTAAATATTCTTCTAATTCAAAATACCATTATCAATTAAACTCATATCATTTTTAGCTTTAAAACATCTTTATATGAACCTTGAAAAACTTGCAACACAATTTGTTTTTCCCCCTACGAACAATGGATTAGATTGAGGTTTTATGAGGTATAAATAATGAATATAGGTACACCAGTATTTATTAAAAATGTATTCCATCATGAGCCCCCATTCATGACTCCTTTAAAAACTGGGCAACTATATACATTACGTCTGAACCTCACTCCAGACAAGATTTGGAGGCAATTATCCCTTTTTACCCATTTTCAGAACTGGTAATTTTATTTGTAATTTGAATTAATTTAACTCTTTCCAGTTCCTTTTTTAGATTTTCCAATTTGTATCTAGTTTCAAATTGTTCAGCAGATGTTGCTACAACAGTATTGTATCTTTGTACAAATTTAGCATTAATATGTCTCCATTTTTTACAAAGATAATACTTCAATTTTATCAATATTTTCTTGTTAGAAATGATTTTAGTACATTCTCTGTTATCTGGGAATGGCTTTCCAACTGCAGACATTCTCTGTTTTATTCCCTTGTTAGTTTCATTACACAACTCTGCTCTTTTTAGACATTCAATTATTTTGTTAAAAGTGTTACTTGAAAACACAGTCAAATCAAACAATTTTATAATTTCTGGATTACCGCAGTTTATCTCATGCTTATATATTTTATTGTTATGATCTACTTCAGTATTTTCAGGCAAAGTTAGTTTATAAATTTCAAACAGTCTATCAGCAAATCCTTGCACTGATTCATTCTTTCTCTGCTTGCAATTTCCATATGATGAATGAGCATCCATTTTATCAATTCCTAATGTTTTTAGTAACTCATGCACTAACTGTTGTTTAACTCTTGGTCTAAGAAAAACCTCTGAAGGCATGCTTGCTTTTAGTGCATCATCCATACTTGTTACAATTATATCACATATATCATTTGTTTGCAATTCTTTGTGTATTCTTTCAAATTGTGATAACCTAATTATAACATCTAAGGGATCATCGCTTAATTTAAACTGTCCTAGTTCTTTATTTAATGTAGCAATTTCTGTGCTAGACAAAGACTGGTTAATTTTAGTACGTGAAATGAACTCTCCCTCTTCATCCAACTGTTCCTTAACTAGAATTGATGCCATCTTTACATTCTCCACATTCTTTTTGTCACTCACACACTCTGACTTTACAAAATTAACTGGTATTTTGCATGCAGCGATTAATGCATTTCTTTGACCCAGTTTTATTTGTAAATCATTAATAATTTCATGACATTTAGAATGATCCTCAGGTACACACACTTGCCCTGAATGTTTTAAAACTTGTATTGCTCCATAAGCATCAAGTAACATTTGTTGTAAAGACCCAATCTCTGCACTCAATTCTCTATTTGTCAACAAAGCTTCGCTAGTTTCCTGACTAAAAGAAACAGCTGAAGTATTTTTTAAAGATTCATTCCGACATTTCACCTCAGTTAACTGTCTTTGTAAATCCTGCAATTCTCCAGTTACTTTAGAATAATTCTCTGCTATTTTGTATGCACCAAACATTAATGCTTTCTTTCCCTCAGACTTGGAAAATATCTTATTGTCAATAGATTTATTAACATACTCTTGCACATTAGACCATGGATTAAAAACTCCTTCAATACAGTTTAAAATTTCATTCTGTTTTTTAACTGAAGCGATTTTTCCCAAATACAGCTCCATAACCTTTTAACCTTGTGAATGTTATAAACAATTACTCATCTAAAGAATGCTAGCTAGTTCTTCAGCACAAGTAATCTATCTCTCTTTAACAAAACCTAAAAATAAAGCTATCTGTTGTGAACACGAATCTTAACAAATCTCCTACCTGGCTCGCCAAAATGTAAGATATTACTCTTAACTAACTAAAGGATCTTATGTTAAAAGCTGTTCACGTCGCAAAATTAATATATACATATATCAATAATGGGCCCTGTGCAAACGAATTTCATATACCGTACTGTATATCTTTGAAACCCTCCAGAAACAGACAACCATACTACCTTCAACTATTTAAACCATCACACATTTATTAAAGAACAGATAAATAACAAGATTACATGTTACTGTTTACAAGGTTAAACACATAAAAACAATTTAACAGAGAAATAATACATAAATGAATATTACCCCGTTTGTTTCCTGTGGGAGTCCTGGCTATAGCATGTATCATTGATGTTTTCCTTTCCAAAGATGAACTCTAGCTCATTCTCCTTTCTCCTAACTTTTATACCCTTTAAGAATGCTGACCATATACTTTTGGCTCTATTCCAAATAAGGTGCTCTACACTATTGTAAGCTCTTGCTATCCACAGCAATCTTCTCTACCCATACATGATCTTAACTCTTGGTATACATAAACTGGCTACCTCAGCATTGCTCCATGCCTGATGTTTTAAAATAGTAAACAGAACATATTAACCTCTTTATAACTGTAATAATACCATCTTTCTAAAACTACAGTAATACTACATTTATACACCTTAAAATCTTACAGAGGGTAGATTTATAGCAGTAACGGGTAAACTGTATGGAAAGCTTGTAACTTTAGTTTGTATATATGCTCCAAACACACAACAACATCTCTTCTTTAAGACGATAACAAACAGACTACTTGACAATGCAAAGGGAGCTTTGATCATTGGAGGTGACTTCAATACACCACTCAACCCACATATTGACTGCTCTACACAATCTTCGTCTATCCCATCCAAACGAATCGCAGCAATAAAACAGAACATGAGGGACTTAGCAGTACATGACGTGTGGAGATCTCTAAACCCGCATACAAGAGACTATACATTCTATTCTGCCCCACACAAATTATACTCTAGGATAGACTATCTGTTCATGGATGTCTCTAGTTTCTCCTATATAGTACAAAGCAAGATTCTAACATGCACATGGTCAGATCATTCTTTTATGAGCTGTAGTCTACATTGGCCTAACATCTCTCAAAAAATATTTAATTGGAAATTTGAATCCTCCCTAATAGAAGACACACTAATAAATGAAAAATTGGGGAAATCTCTAGCTGAATATTTTGAACTAAACTCATCTCCACAAATGGACGAAAGAGTTGTGTGGGAAGCACATAAAAGTGTCATTAGGGGAGAATGTATTAGCCATAAAAGCTTTCAAGTTAAACAACAAAAAGCTAGATTAGAAACAACATTACAACAAATTACTGATTTGGAGTCCCAACACAGACAGAACCCGGGGGATGAACCTGTGTATACCGAACTCTGTAACAAAAGACAGGAAATGAACTCTCAACTCCTACATAGATATAAAAAAAATGCCCTCCGACTTAAACAAGTATATTTTGACAGCGACAATAAGAGCGGGAGATTCTTAGCTAGGAAATTACGTAGAAGAACAAATAGATCTTTTATTATGTCAATTAAAAATGCAAAAGGCTCCACATGTTCTAATACCACTTCTATAGCTAACGCATTTCGAGAATACTTCGAAGGTTTGTATAATTTGAAAGACTCTGACCCCATAGTCACTAGACGCGATGACTCCTTTAGCTCCCATATTAAGAGATATTTAGATAGCATACAGATCCCCACCTTATCAAAAGAACAACAAGAACAATTAGATAGCCCAATTCAAGTTGAAGAAGTTATTAATGTCATCAAACATTTACCTAATGGTAAAGCTCCAGGGCCGGATGGCTTCACTAATTTGTACTACAAAAGCTTTCAACCCATAATTGCCCCCCAGTTATGTAGACTGTATAATGTTATAAATGAGGCCACTCCCTTCTTACAACAATCATTAGAGGCCACAATAGTATTATTGCCCAAACCTGGGAAATCAACAGATATGGTTATGAACTATCGACCGATCTCCTTGCTAAATAACGATTCAAAGATCTTTGCCAAGATACTTGCAAATAGATTAGGACCCATTATGCCTTCTTTGATACACGGAGACCAAGTTGGTTTTGTTATTAATAGGGAGGCCAAAGATAACACAATCCGTTCCCTTCATTTAATCCAACATGCACTATCTTCTGATTCACAAATAGTGATGGTATCCACAGACGCTGAAAAAGCGTTCGATCGTGTAGATTGGACGTTTCTGCATCACATTTTAGAAAGATTCGGTTTTGGCAAGGGTATCTTAGGGAAAATCTTTGCTCTATATAATAGCCCAAGCGCGCGCATACTGGTAAATGGAGATCTCTCAGCCCCCTTCTATATTAAAAATGGCACTAGACAGGGATGTCCCTTATCTCCCCTACTTTTCGCATGCGCTATAGAAATATTGGCATTAAAAATAAGAGAAAATAAAAATATTTGCGGCCTAACCCTTCAGAATCATACCTATAAACTTTCGCTATTCGCGGATGACATCCTGTTTACATTGTCGTCACCTAGCCAGTCAATCCCTGAATTAATGAAAGAACTTCATGATTTCAGAATTGTGTCCAACTTCTTAATTAATCAATCAAAATCAGAAATCATGAACATTAACTTGTCTGAAGAAGAACTTAATCTTACAAAACAAATTTGCCCCTTTCGCTGGCAATCCTCTTACATTAAATACCTGGGGATTTTCCTGTCTCACAACCAAACTGACTTATTAACTCTTAACTATGAATCTCTTAAAAAGAACATTGTAGCAGACTTAAGCTCCTGGAGATCTAAACGCCTTAGTTGGCTAGGGAGAATGAACACAATCACTATGAATATACTGCCCAGAATTTTATACGTCTTACAGACGGTACCAATCCCTCTCCCCTCATCCTACATCCCTTCACTACAGAGAATAATCAATGACTATATATGGGATAGGAAACACCCTAGAATTAATAGAAAGTTAATGACTCTCCCTAAAGAGTCAGGGGGTCTGGGAGTTCCGGATCTTGAGAAATATAGACAGGCGACTTTCTTACAGCGGGTAGTAGACTGGAACACTAATTACCTTGATAAAATCTGGGTGCGAATCGAACACCAAATGCACCAATGTTCTCACCTGGGTTCTCTGTGTTGGCTAGATGGCTCTGAAGGCCGTCTGAGAATTGTGGGTAATTTTATTACAGAAGAGACATACAAAATGTGGAATAGGTTACTAGTAAAATACCCCATGCTTTCCTCTATACCATCCCCATTGACACCCCTGCTTGGAAATCCAGAGTTTCTTCCAGGATTGGGAATTGCTAAATTAGACCCCCTAGATAAAAGGAGCAACTTACCATTCTCTACATTGTCAGAGGGAGGCAAAATGCATACAAGGCTAAAACTCCTAGAAGATGACCTACATATATTTAATAGTTGGTTTTTCTATTTGCAAGCACACTCTTTTCTTCAGAACCACAAAGGGAAAAATAATATGTTGAGATCACCTACCAATTTTGAGAAACTATGCTTGTCTGCACAACCGATTAGGCACACTCTATCAATTATATACCACATGCTACAACAAGAACCGTTAGGCCTAGAACACCATTATATTCAAAAATGGGAATCGGAGTTGAATCTTAGAATCTCCCCAAAGGAGAAGCATATGATATTTAAAAGAACAATGAAAGCTTCCACATCAGCTAGAATACTAGAAATTAATTTTAAAATATTGCATCGTTGGTATTATACCCCTACACGTTTAAAAACCTTATATCCTCAAAGATCAGATACATGCTGGCGTTGCGACAGAGGGAGAGGCACTATGGGTCATATATGGTGGTTATGCCCAAACATTTCCCCCTTCTGGAGAGATGTTATAAACCAAACGGAGAAGATACTGGGGATCACTATCCCGCAGGACCCGTTAGTTTGGCTCCTTAATAAACCCCCCAGGAAACTATTGGCTACACATTTGTCCATACTTCAAATTGCTTCCAATAGCGCTAAGACCCTAATAGCAAAATACTGGAAACAATCCTCAATCCCAAATACAGCCCAGTGGATTGATACAATGCACAAAACTATTCAATTAGAGGAATACCACTACATGAAATCACAACGCATAGACTTCTATCATGAGATTCTCTTTATTTGGGAAGATTATATATATAACAAATATGATAATTAAATAGATATTGAAATCTGATGGCTTGCGACACAGGGTACACGAGAAACTTGAGGTCTGAATTCCACAATCTAAATGACAATCTTCTTCTTCTCTTCTTTCTTTCTCTTCTTTCCTTTTCTCTTTTTATGTATTTCTCTTGTAAAAATGAAAATTCAACGAGGTTATGGTTTTTAGCTAAAGGTCAGGTTTCTATATAACATGTTAAGTTGAAAATATGTCTAAGTGTGATATGTTCTTGACCAAGTATTTCGATTTAATGTATGATCTGTTATACCTCAATAAAAATACTTAAAAAAAAAAAAAAAAAAAAGTAAATTGGAAAGTTGTTTAAAATTACATGCCCTATTTGAATCATGAAAGTTTTTTTTGGACTTAGCTGTCCCTTTAATATTAGACTTTTTCAATTTAGATTAATTTAAATTCATGAAATTAATAAAAAAACTACAAGCCAATAACATGAAATAACAAAACTTTTATTGAAAGTAACACACTAAAATTGGACAGAAAATAGTTAAAACAATATTAAATATCAATATATTATATATTATAACTATATATATATATATATATATATATATATATAGTTATAAACTAATAGTTTAAAGGTAGGGTGCACTCGGATAAATGTGAACAATTATGCGACGGAATCTGTGCTAGCAGTCCCAAAATCTATAATTACCACTTAGAGCAGATAGAGTTCCATCGCTATATATTACTAGAACCAAAGAAGGACAAGGCTGCACTGGAAACCACAAGAAAACATGCACTTTATTTAAAGATAAAAGAGACACAGGGTATGCCTTCACCTATTGAACTTCATGTACCAAAAGAAATGAAGAGCAGATGGTTGTAAATCACATATATTACACATATATATATATATATATATATATATGGAAAAAAGGGAGTGGTTTGTTATGGGCTGGGCCCTACAAAGCCTAGTTAGCGCTGATAATGAGATCAGTTACAGGGTAGGTTGGGGATTCTGTAGTGGCAGCCGTAAATCTCAGAGAAAGGGAGGATGTCCTAGGATAAGGACATCCTCCCTGCTAGGGATAAGGAATCTTACATTACACCGGGCCCGGGAGGTTGAAAGAGAAACAAAGACAGAGGTCCCCTCACTAAAATCGCTGTAGAAGAAAGTACAGAGATATTTTTGTCTCCCCAGCAGAGTCACAGGGAAGGCAAAGAGCATATATCAGAATACAGAACCCATACTCTGAGAGGAGAAGGCAAGATACAGACAGCCAGGCATCTATCCACACCACTGAATTCCGGAAGTTTCTCACTTACAAGAGGCGGCAACTTACCTCATATGATTGAGGTTTGTTCTAGTAAGTGCAATACCTACTGGATAGAGTGTGATAAGCATCTTCTCACTTGCAGTATTTTCATATCCACATCTAATTTGTGGTTGGACTATTTCTATTACTGTTTTCCTATATACTTATATTGTTTCATGTATGGAACATATGTAATTACATACAATTGAGTGTACTTACTGTAATTTTCAACTAGCATAGTCTATTTCCAATTATTAGTTGAAATTATACATACTCATTGTCTTTCTTTTGATGATCTTCAACAAAAGATACACCTGTTTGTATACTAACCTATACAGGGAATGTGGGAATAGATCTCTATAGAGGCGCTTTTCTCTAACTCCATTTCACTTCACATATATATATATATATATATATATATATATATATATATACATACCCCCTACATGCTAGCATGTGTCTAAGCCGGCATAGAACAGTCCATGATACAATCCGGGCTCTTAGTTTAAATACACGCTCCGGCTGTGCTAGACAGATTTACCGTCCTAACCTCAATTACACAAGGCACTAATACCCAAATGTTTAAACACTTGAAAGTGATGCAGTTTAGCTGTAAAAAGCTGACTAGAAAATATCACCTGAACATCTCTATGTAAAAAAGAAAGATATTTTACCTCAAAAGTTCCTCAGTAGCCACATCCCATTGTAAAGGATTTCTAAGCAGCATATTAGTATGTCTAACCAGCTAGCTGGTGAACATGCAGAAATTATCTATATATGGCATATGTACGCATGTTTATGGCTATTCTATACAATAGCACTTCCTCTTCTGCACAAATTACTACTTGTTTACACCATATAAATAACAGTTTATTCTTTATTAGCCTAAGCCTGACATCACTTCATAAGCTGCCTATTGCTGGCCTGTGTATGGGGATGATGGAACAAATAACAAAAGGCTGCTGGGAAATAACTGACTCATCAAGTAAATTTCTACAACAGAATATTCCCAAAACTACATTTTTGCATAAACATCAGCTCTTTCTTTACCTCTGAGCATCTGTCACCGCTTGTTGCTAAGCAACTAATATAAATATTCACTGCAGGAGGTTACCATGGTGTCGTTATGATGTTTTCTCACCTCTCCCGTCAGAAGGTATAGAATCTCCAGGATGTGATTCAGGATCCGCTCAGACAGCTTCTTCTTTATGTTGTTCATGATCAATTAAGTTTTTTACACTGAGACCTGCAACAGTAGAAATGTACTTTTATTGTACTATTATTCTAAAATGTATAGCTGTCTTATTCCATAGTTTTAACCTCCCCCAAATTTTATTGTCTGTTTACTTAACATCTCACCCTGACCAGACCAGAATCTAACTTTCCAATTGGCCTTTCCAATTGTCTTTGATTAGCAATCAACTAAATTTAGTGGACTCAGCTGACTGCCCTCCCTGCATATATTTCACACCAGTCTGGGATGTGCATTGCACAGGGGTGCATTGCATGGGCAGTGTACATTGTAACAATAGCATATGTTCACATTTTCAAAGTGAACATTTTATAAGTGATTCACTAGCAATATAGCAATAGAATTATACAAGAATTGAACAAGGATTGGGCAAGGGGCAAGACACAAGGCAAGTACTTTTGTAAAATAATGTTTGATATACCTTACTGTTTTCAAATGCAATTGCTAATGTAATACTGAGTCTTATGTGTTTAACTGGTTCCCTCTTTTGTAAAAATGCCTAATATCTTCTTATTCCTTTTTGCTGCCTTTTGTCTCTATAACAAACTACATTACTCATTTACTCCTTCTCCCTCTCCACCTGCACTGTTTATTAGCCCATCTCTCTTAAACTCACATTACTTTTGTACTCATGAACTTTACCAATTCCTAAACACTCTCTCTCCCCCCTGCACCTTGTCTCAAAAGCAGTCTCACTACTGCAAATCTGTATCTCATCTTATGTCACTCTCCCTCTTGCTTCTACTAACTGCTGGCGACATCTCCCCTAATCCTGGTCCACAACAACTGCCTAGCCGTGCACATCCATGTGTACCATCCCACAGACTCAAAAAACAAAACTCTGACAACCTTACTCACATTCATCTTGCATCAAAAGCCACTTCCCCTTTCACTTGTGCACTTTGGAACTCTCGCTCTGTTTGCAACAAACTCACTTCTTTACATGACCTCTTTATCTCCCGCTCCCTCAACCTTCTGGCCCTAACAGAAACCTGGCTCTCTCCCCTAGACACAGCATCCACTGCTGCTCTGTCACATGGGGGTCTCCACTTCAGCCACACTCCTAGGTCTGGTAATAGACAAGGAGGTGGTGTTGGTATTTTACTTTCCTCTCATTGCACCTTTCAACAAATACACCCCACCTCTTCCCTCACATTTTCTTCATTCGAAACCCACATGATTCGCTTATTCTCTCCTCTTTCTATACGTGTCGCAGTCATATACCGTCCTCCTGGCTCCTCAACTCAATTTCTAGATCACTTGGCTGCATGGCTACCTTATTTCCTTTCCTCAGACACCCCTTCCCTCATTCTTGGTGACTTCAACATCCCTCTTGACAATCCCACTGCCTCCTCTGCAAAACAACTTCTGCAACTCACTTCCTCTTTTGGTTTGTCACAATGGACTGATTCTCCCACTCACAAAGATGGTCACTCCCTTGACCTGATCTTTAGCTATCGATGCACCCTCTCAAACTTCACAAACTCCCCCTTTCCTCTTTCTGACCACCATCTCCTTACTTGCAACATATCATCCCTCCCTACAACTCTCCCTCCTTCTGCTCCTCACACCAAACTTCACAGAAGCATTACGTCATTAGATCAACAACAGCTTTCTAATTCCATCAAACCTCTCCTCTCATCCTTCTCCTCCTTTTCATGCCCTGACCAATCTATCTGCCACTATAATTCCACCCTTACATCCGTCCTTGACAATCTCGCCCCTCTTACCATAGCTCGGAAATCAAACACTCATCCTCAGCCCTGGCATACTCCACTGACACGATACCTACGCAGATGTTCCCGTACTGCTGAGCGGCACTGGAGAAAATCTAGGAGTTCAGCTGATTTTCAACACTACAAATTTATCTTGAACTCCTACTACTCTGCCCTTAATTTCCATAAGCAACACTACTTCTCTACTCTTATCTCTAATCTTTCTTCAAACCCAAAACGTTTGTTCTCCACTTTCAATACTCTTCTCCGCCCTCCCCCACCTCCTAATACAACTTCTCTGTCAGCTCAAGATTTTGCCAACCACTTCAATAACAAAATCAACTCCATCAGAAATGAAATCAGCTCTCAACATAATTCCATTCCCTCACCCCCTCAAATGCTCTCAATCAACCACAACCCACATAACCTTAAACTTAGCTCATTCTCCCCTGTTACTGAGGAAGAAGTTTCGGCACTTATACTGCGCTCTCACCTCACTACCTGTCCCCTTGACCCTATCCCCTCACAGCTACTCCCCTCCCTCTCTGCCACCCTTACCCCTATACTCACACACACTTTCAACCTCTCCTTCAGCACCGGTATATTTCCCTCATCGCTGAAACATGCACTGGTCACACCTATCCTCAAAAAAACCTTCCCTTGATCCTACCTCCCCATCCAACTACCGCCCTATTTCCCTCCTCCCTCTTGTATCAAAGCTTCTCGAAAAACTAGCTTATGCACGCCTTTCCCATTTCCTTACAATAAACTCCCTTCTGGACCCATTGCAATCTGGATTTCGTCCCCATCACTCCACAGAAACAGCAATTGTTAAGGTTACCAATGACCTACTTACAGCAAAATCAAAAGGCCACTTCTCTCTGCTTATTCTCCTTGATCTGTCCGCAGCCTTTGACACTGTTGACCACCCTCTCTTGCTCCAAACCCTCCAATCCTTCGGCATATGTGACACAGCCCTCTCGTGGCTCTCTTCCTACCTGTCAAACCGTACCTTTAGTGTAGCCTTCTCTGGGGCCTCCTCTGCCCCGTCACCACTTTCTGTCGGAGTACCGCAAGGCTCTGTTCTCGGTCCCCTTCTCTTCTCAATCTACACGTCATCACTAGGTTCCCTAATAAAGTCCCATGGTTTACAATATCATTTGTATGCCGACGACACCCAAATCTACTTCTCTGCACCAGAACTTTCTCCTTCCTTGCTAACCCGTGTCACTAACTGTCTTTCTCACATCTCCAACTGGATGTCCTCTCACTACCTCAAGCTAAATCTCTCCAAAACTGAGCTCCTTATTTTCCCCAGCATTGCATAACCAACATTGTTATAGTAATATGCTCTTATAACCTTTAAATTTGCCAGTTTCTAAGCCCATGCAGGCCTCCTCTTATGTCAGTGATTTTTCTATCTTTTTACACAGACAATGCTAGTTCATGTGTGCAATACAGATAACATTGTGCTCACTCCAGTGGAGTTATGCAGAAACCAGCACTATTTGGTTAAAATGCAAGCCTGTAAAAAGCATTTTAAAAGCAATTAAATGGTAATTTTATTTGCATCATTCACATTTATTTGCAGTCCAGGGGCAAAACCCTTGAGAAGCTTTTTGAATATAAAATATAACTAAGCCCCTGCACTGATCAAGCAATCACTGTGTAATATGTTGCAAGGTCACTTTCTGGTTCATGTAAGATACATTACAGTATCTTTGCGTACAGTTGAAACCCCCCCCCCCCAAAAAAAAGAAACACACACATTATATGCAGATAAATTACAGGAAATCTAGGTAACATGCACAATTGAATTACCAGGATGTAAGTAGACTAACAAGCTAGCTGGTGTACATGCAGAAATTATCTATATATGGCATATGTACGCATGTTTATGGCTATTCTATACAATAGCACTTCCTCTTCTGCACAAATTACTACTTGTTTACACCATATAAATAACAGTTTATTCTTTATTAGCCTAAGCCTGACATCACTTCATAAACTGCCTATTGCTGGCCTGTGTATGGGGATGATGGAACAAATAACAAAAGGCTGCTGGGAAATAACTGACTCATCAAGTAAATTTCTACAACAGAATATTCCCAAAACTACATTTTTGCACAAACACTGTCTCTTTATTTACCTCTGAGCATCTGTCACCGCTTGTTGCTAAGCAACTAATATAAATATTCACTGCAGGAGGTTACCATGGTGTCGTTATGATGTTTTCTCACCTCTCCCGTCAGCAGGTAGAGAATCTCCAGGATGTGATTCAGGATCCGCTCAGACAGCTTCTTCTTTATGTTGTTCATGATCAGTTAAGTTTTTTACACTGAGACCTGCAACAGTAGAAATGTACTTAAAGGGACAGTAAACCTTAAAAATAATGTTATATAATTCTGCACATAGTACAGAATTATATAACATTATTTAGGTGCTATAGCCATAAAAGCATTTTTTACCCGTTTAATTTGCTAAAATATGGCGCTTTTACAGACCCGCTCTCTGCTGAGCGGGTCTGTTATTTTTAGTCAGCGCATCGGGCCAGCTGTATAGTCACAGCCCGGCCCGACCACGCCATAGCACTAAGTGCAGCAGGAGCGAGCTGCACTTAGTCTTATGGCGCGGTCGGGCCGGGCTGTGACTATACAGCTGGCCCGATGCGCTGACTAAAAATAACAGACCCGCTCAGCAGAGAGCGGGTCTGTAAAAGCGCCGTATTTTAGCAAATTAAACGGGTAAAAAATGCTTTTATGGCTATAGCACCTAAATAATGTTATATAATTCTGCACTATGTGCAGAATTATATAACATTATTTTTAAGGTTTACTGTCCCTTTAATAAGACAGTTATTTCCCAGCAGCCTTTTGTTATTTGTTCCATCATCATAAATGACAGAAATGACAGATATGGGATTAATGGCCATACACACACAAATATACATACATACACATACTATAGACACAAATATACATACATACACATACTATAGACACACATACACACACTTGGAAATATATCTGTATACAATTATACACCAAACATATGTATACACACTCACAAATACCCAGGTTACTTATACCTACATATATATGCATCACATTCATGTATACATACATTTACCACACACACTCACAACTGATGATAAAGGCTGTTTTGTGTTTGAGTAAAATAGAAGGGAGCTTTGAGGGTATGCAAAGAAATCCATAAAAAATGATCTTTTCTGCAAAAAATATAACTTTTTTTTTTTTTACTCACTTCCACCAATACTTTAACTGTAAGCACATCAGTACACTGCAGAACTAAAGGCTGATGTACTGCAGGGGTGTAGCAGCCATTGGTGCCAGTGTGTGTAAAACATTTTTATTAAGCTTTATGTAATTTTTAATGAATGTTTTCATAATCATTGTCACCAGTCTTCATCATCCACTATATTTGTCTCACCTACATACCTCATCCCCAGCACATTATACATAGACACGTAACAGAGATTCCCACTGAATCACCTCCTCCTATAGCACCATGTAGTGATATACGGTATTACAAAGGGGTTTCATGTGTCACACAAAGCCCCTTCACCAGTATCTAATATACAGCTATATCATTTTATAGAGAGGCTCTCTCTGCCTCACACACGCGCAGCCAGCTCCTCAGTACCTTCTATATCGATATATAATATTATAGAGAGGTTCTCATTCCCTCACACGTGACACAATAATACAAGCACATACTACTATTGAGAGGTTCCTACACTCAGAGCAGGTAAATGCTCATTGCAGCACTGACTACATAATATTGTTTCACTTCTTCCCCCTTACGCCCACACACCCAGTCAGCAATTTTCCAGTCTGTCGGTATATATCTGCAAATTCACTTACACTGACTGACCTTTATGCTTCATTCCAATTGGTCCCCATGGTCCCTGCGCATTATTTTATGGTTGAGACTAGATTCTATCCCTCTAAAGGACATTGTCCTTTCTGAGAATGGGATTTAGCTCACTCAGTGTGAAAAAGCTAAATCCCATACTGCTAAAGGACATTTTGCCCCCTAGTGGTCATGTCCTGTATAGGGATGGGAATTAGCCCGCTCACAGTGACAAAGATAGATCCCATACTGCTAAAGGATATTTTTGCCCCTAGTGGTCATGTCCTGTATAGGGATGGGAATTAGCCTGTTCAAATTGACAGAGCTAGATCACATACTGCTAAAGGACATCTTGCCCCCTAGTGGTCAGGTCCTGTATAGGGATGGGAATTAGCCCGCTCACAGTGACAAAGATAGATCCCATACTGCTAAAGGATATTTATGCCACTAGTGGTCATGTCCTGTATAGGGATGGAAATTAGCCTGTTCAAGGTGACAGAGCTAGATCACATACTGCTAAAGGACATCTTGCCCCCTAGTGGTCAGGTCCTGTATAGGGATGGGAATTAGCCCGCTCACAGTGACAAAGATAGATCCCATACTGCTAAAGGATATGTTTGCCCCCTAGTGGTCATGTCCTGTATAGGGATGGGAATTAGCCTGTTCAAGGTGACAGAGCTAGATCACATACTGCTAAAGGATATGTTTGCCCCCTAGTGGTCAGGTCCTGTATAGGGATGGGAATTAGCCTGTTCAAAGTGACAGAGCTAGATCACATACTACTAAAGGACATTTTGGCCCCATAGTGGTCATGTCCTGTATAGGGATAGGGACAGAGTTAAATCACATACTGCAAAACATGTTGCCCATATACAGCTTGCTTATACAGCTGGTTATTGTCCCATCTCTTATAGTAACTGAAAGGCGTTATAAGATAGGTATTTCAGTGGCGTTTTAGTACAGAATGATAACTTTTTATTATACTAATATGCCCTATTAAACTTCAAACCTTAAAAGATTCCTCCAGAAAGGACAGCGTGAAGCAGGGCAGATAGTAAGCAAATCAGGGCATGGTCAGGTGGTCCTCAGCAAAACAGGACATTTATAAGGGCTGGGAGAGCTGCAGCAGGGACTGCAGGTTATTTTGCCCCCTCATCAATATGACGCATAGGGATTATAAGTGGTGAATTCTCTGTAATGACCATAGAAGCCGCTAACATTTACACATTAAATAGAAGACAAGTGGATGAGACAACCCTGGAGTTCTTGAGGCTTTAAAGGGACATGAAACCAAATTTTAAACAACTTTCTAATTTACTTCTATTATCTAGTTTGCTTCATTCTCTTGATATCACTTGCTGAAAAGCATATCTAGATATGCTCAGTAGCTGCTGATTGGTTGCTGCACAGAAAGGCCTTGTGTGATTGGCTCACACATGTGCATTGCTATTTCTTCAACAAAGGATATCTAAAGAATTGAGCAAATTAGATAATAGAAGTAAATTGGAAAGTTGATTAAAATTGCATGCCCTATCTGAATCATGAAAGTTTAATTTTGACTAGACTGTCCCTTTAAGGGCTCCATTTATTAAGTAGTGTGATAACCGCTGCTTTTTACAATCTCCGTCACCTCTGAGTCGACAGAGAGAAATCACCCTGAGCACGCTTGCTTGGAGTGATTGACAGGCCCTTCCCTGCCATGCGGGAAGGGGGTGGCAGTACACACTCGGTAAATTTTGGTACATACAAATAGAGGACATACAGATTCAAGTTTAGAACCCTGTCCACACGGCCAATAGTACACCTGGCCCTTTGTCTAAACGATAATTTCTAAGCTAAACCACATTATTCTTTGTATGTATTTAGAAGCTATTAGTGTTTCATTGACACACGCTGTGTGCACCCCATGCACCAGCAATCAGACACCACCCTGCTCAGAGAGACTGTGGCATCTTGTATGAAATAAATGGGGTCAATATTCAATAGGGCCCTTTCTTTAAAAAGGTGCCATGTTTAAATCTTTGTGTATAAGGCATAAACAGCATATGTGCATATGCTGTTGATATGGTGATGACAGTATCATTATTTTGTTAATACAAGTCTATTGTAAAAAAGTGTCTGTTAAAACCAAAATGCATCAGTGAAATGTGTCTAATTTTATGCTACCAGGTAATGGAGTTGTGCCTTGCATGGTTTCCCTATTTTTTTATGCTACACTTGTATTGATAAGACCAGTATATCATATAACTTGTATTGATAAGACCAGTAATGCATCACTGTAATGTGTCTAATTGTATGCTAGCAGGTAATGGAGTTGTGCCTTGCATGGTTTCACTATTTTTTTATGCTACACTTGTATTGATAAGACCAGTATATCATATAACTCGTGTTTAGAATGTTCTCTTCGCCAAGTTAAAATCCCTTCTACATGTTTATTGAGATTATGTTCCTAGCACCTAAAGGGATAAAAAAACATTTTTTCTTTCTTTCACGATTTGGATAGAGAATCCAATTATAAAGAAATTTCCAATTTACATCTACTGTGATATTTGCTTAATTGTCTTGGTATCATTTCTTGAAGGAGCAGCAATGCTCTACTGGGAACTGGGTGAGCCAATAACAAGAGGCATATTAGTGCAGCCACCAATCACCAGCTAGCTGACAGAAGTGAATTGCTGCTCCTGTGACTACCTAGGTTTGCTATTCACCAAATGATACCAAGAGAATGAAGCAAATTAGTTAATAGAAGTAAATAGGAAAATTGTTTAAAACTGCATGTTCTGTCTGACTTGTCAGTTTACTCTGTCATTAATATCAGCCCCATTTGAATCATCAGACTATAGCAGCAGTAAGGCAGCTTTTCCCAATAAAGGCCACAAACCAAACAATACTGTAACTTTATTTTTACATTTCTCTACATATAAACATGTGATTGGTTTGTCCATTTATAGTTTGATAGCTAAGTTTGCTTGTGTATAGTGAGTCTATAGTATGCTTGTGTATAGAGTCTATAGTATGCTTGTGTACAGTGAGTCTATAGTATGCTTGTGTATAGCAGTGACGTGCGGTGAGGTCAGAGACTGGGGAGGCAATGGCTATGATACTCCAGAGAAACACACACGTAGTATAGTATATATATATATATATATATATATATATATATATATATATATATATATATATATATAAAATCATTGGCGGCTGGTGAATTTTCAAGATGGTGGGGCGCAAGACCTCACCCCTTGAAATAAAGCCCCACCCCTCAGCTCCACCCACAAAGGGGGTAAACACATAGTTAAAGTACCAGTAATAGTATTATAATTTAGCCATAATATTTTCTTTATGTAGGTTAAATCATCAAGCTCCTTATCTCCCTTATCCTCTTCTCAAGCACATCCTTGGTGGAAGAATAGCTTTATAGCACATGAACAAAATAAACAAGTAAAGATTAAAATACTAACCCTCCGGCATCTGTATAGCATGACACCACAAATAATCCTAGTTTATACAGATAATACAGAACCTGAAATTAGACTGATATTAACTCTAAGACTGTACTTTTCCCCATCCAGACCCTTCAGGGTCTCTGACACAAAGTAGCTATGCAGGCATGGGCGTGCAAAGGTGGAATATATAATATATATATTATATATGCGGTGTATATATATATATATACATATATATATACATATATATACACACTATATATATATATATATATATATATATACATATATATACACACTATATATATATATATATATATATATATATACACACATCACACATATATATATATATATATATATATACACTATAGTATATATATATATACACACATATATATATATACACTATAGTATATATATATATATATATATATATATATATTCAATGCAATTACAGTATTACATTTATTTGGAGGACCAGTCATCCCCTACCTTTTTTCTCCTGTGTGCTGGCTGCAGTGAGGTTGAGTCTACAGAGGGTCTGGACACATGGGGGCTGGAGGGGCAGAGCACTGTGTTTAAAGTTAAGCACCATGATCTGCAGCATTGTGAGCCGTGCACTGAACACTATACAAAGTGTGTATTGGGGCTGGCTGGGGGAGACTGCTTTGGCTGCCCTGCTGCTTCTCATTGTCACATTGTGAGAAGATCATCTGCTGCACTGGGCAGCTCAGGGCTCTTCAACTTTTTACAGATCGTGCTGCTGCTTCCCTCCTCCCCCCTCTCAGCAGCTGTCAGAAATAAAAAAAAAAGAGTAACGCTTTGACTGCCAGAGAGGGAGCTGATAAGCATCTGTTCAGGCAGCCAAAGTTAAATCAAACAAACTTAGTTAGTTTGTTGTAATTAGCCTTGTGTAAATTGCTGCAAAGGTCAGGGTTTACCTTTACATCGTCTGCTGATGTAAAAGTAAACCCGGACCTTTGCAGCAATTTACACAAGGCTAATTACAAACTAAGTTTGTTTGATTTAACTTTGGCTGCCTGAACAGATGCTTATCAGCTCCCTCTCTGGCAGTCAAAGCGTTACTCTTTTTTTTTTTATTTCTGACAGCTGCTGAGAGGGGGGAGAAGGGAAGCAGCAGCACGATCTGTAAAAAGTTGAAGAGCCCTGAGCTGCCCAGTGCGGCAGATGATCTTCTCACATTCCCACAGTGAGAGTGACTGGTTATGACCCCTGACAGACGTGTTTCTGAGCTGCTTACTATCTTTCCGCCCTGAGTATGCTACCTGCAGCTAGATTATTGTATGTTATAAGGAGGTGGTGCAGCGGAGTGAGGGCTTAGGGCTATGTAAAAAAAAATAAAAAATGCACACATTCACAACCCTGCAGTGCTTATTGCGCAATCTATCGTTCGGAATTAGAGGAGCAGATGAGAGTAATCAGAGTAGGTTACAAGTTCCAGTCCAGTGTAATAAATAGCACAATGGGAAAAATATTTTACACTGGACTGGAACTTGTAACCTACTCTCATCTGCTCCTCTAATTCAAAATGATAGATTGCGCATTTTAAGTATTTAATTTTGTTCCCATTGTTCAGCTGGGTGGGTGCTGCTGTGGAAGTGTGGAACCTACTCATCGGCTTCCCTATTCCAGCAGATAGATTGCGCATTAAGTATTTTATTTTGTAATTAGAGGAGCCGATGAGTAGGTTTTTGGTTTTACACAAGGCACAAGCTGAAGCTTCAAAGGCAAAGCACCGCACCCTGCACAATAGCACATAGAGAATGTATCTGTTGGTAGGTACCGTACTAGAGCGCCGCTCGTGTCTTAGACAGTGGACTTTCAGGCAGGGCAGCAGTCATATGGGCTGAATCACACTCACTCGGCAGCCGCAGGCACTGTCTTGATGATTCTCCCTCCTTCACTATTCCCGCCAGCAGCAAATGACGCCAGTTAGTCCGACGTCACAAACAAGCCCGGCCGACACGCCTCCCTGATGGCTGATTGGCTGTGAGTATCTCCATCTCATAGAGGCGGTTTTAAGAACCGCCTCCATTGTAGAGTGATATGGGCCCTGGTGAAACACCACTGGGTGGCGCTGGCCAAGAACAGTAGTCAGCATCCATTGTTGCGCAATCAAGAAAGGCAGCGGAAGGGCTTACTGCCTCTTAATTGCGCAACATGGATGGGCGGCGAATCTGGCGATGGGAATGGATGGGATAACATCTGGTGGCGCACGCGCGGGGGGGGTACCTATGGGGGGGGGGGCATGGTCCAAAAATACTAATAAAAAAAATAAAAAAAAAAGTTTTGTTTTTTTTTTTTTTAATCATAATTAAAAAATTCTTTTTTTCTGATTGGACAGGGTAGGCACTGCCTCCCCTGCCTCCTATTACTGCACGTCACTGGTGTATAGTCTATAGTAGTGCTTGTGTATAGAGTCTATAGTATGCTTGTGTACAGTGAGTCTATAGTATGTTTGTGTAGAGTTAGTCTATAGTATGCTTGTGTACAGTGAGTCTATAGTATGCTTGTGTACAGAGTCTATAGTATGCTTGTGTACAGTGAGTCTATAGTATGCTTGTGTAGAGTTAGTCTATAGTATGCTTGTGTACAGTGAGTCTATAGTATGCTTGTGTATAGAGTCTATAGTATGCTTGTGTACAGTGAGTCTATAGTATGCTTGTGTACAGTGCGTCTATAGTATGCTTGTGTACAGTGAGTCTATAGTATGCTTGTGTATAGAGTCTATAGTATGCTTGTGTACAGTGAGTCTATAATATGCTTGTGTACAGTGAGTCTATAGTATGCTTGTGTAGAGTTAGTCTATAGTATGCTTGTGTACAGTGAGTCTATAGTATGCTTGTGTACAGTGCGTCTATAGTATGCTTGTGTACAGAGAGTCTATAGTATGCTTGTGTACAGTGAGTCTATAGTATGCTTGTGTATAGAGTCTATAGTATGCTTGTGTACAGTGAGTCTATAATATGCTTGTGTACAGTGAGTCTATAGTATGCTTGTGTACAGAGAGTCTATAGTATGCTTGTGTACAGTGAGTCTATAGTATGCTTGTGTATAGAGTCTATAGTATGCTTGTGTAGAGTTAGTCTATAGTATGCTTGTGTAGAGTTAGTCTATAGTATGCTTGTGTAGAGTTAGTCTATAGTATGCTTGTGTAGAGTTAGTCTATAGTATGCTTGTGTACAGTGAGTCTATAATATGCTTGTGTACAGTGAGTCTATAGTATGCTTGTGTAGAGTTAGTCTATAGTATGCTTGTGTAGAGTTAGTCTATAGTATGCTTGTGTAGAGTTAGTCTATAGTATGCTTGTGTACAGTGAGTCTATAGTATGCTTGTGTACAGTGAGTCTATAGTATGCTTGTGTACAGTGAGTCTATAATATGCTTGTGTATAGAGTCTATAGTATGCTTGTGTAGAGTTAGTCTATAGTATGCTTGTGTAGAGTTAGTCTATAGTATGCTTGTGTAGAGTTAGTCTATAGTATGCTTGTGTACAATGAGTCTATAGTATGCTTGTGTACAGTGAGTCTATAGTATGCTTGTGTACAGTGAGTCTATAGTATGCTTGTGTATAGAGTCTATAGTATGCTTGTGTAGAGTTAGTCTATAGTATGCTTGTGTAGAGTTAGTCTATAGTATGCTTGTGTACAGTGAGTCTATAGTATGCTTGTGTATAGAGTCTATAGTATGCTTGTGTACAGTGAGTCTATAGTATGCTTGTGTATAGAGTCTATAGTATGCTTGTGTACAGTGAGTCTATAGTATGCTATGCGAGTTAATTCCCTTGGTTATGGTTTTTGCATTTGTTTTTACTTTTATAGGCTGAGCATATTCAGGACCCGTGACCACTGGTTGTTATACCTAGCTGTTCCGCACCAACAAGGCTGTTGCAGCACTATTAAGGACACCCTTTTAGGATATTATCTCAGGAAATTCTAAAGGACAATATTCAGGATCCTTTCACTTACATGTTCTAAGAACAGACTGTCACTGGGATTATTAAAAACACTCATCAGAGATGCTTTTTGTACACTATTTTTGCATTTTTCAATGAATCATTTTTTGCCCCAAGGGGGGTGTTTATTCACTTGGGTACCCACTTGACTGTATTATTGTACATTGTATATATGCCAGTGTCTGTTATTTATTTGTAACTCACTATATCTGGCACATAATTTGCACCTTAAGGTGGCACACACTTATCACAGGTTTATCTGCTTCTGCTTAGCCAGATTTCGTAAACTGTATAAATATTTCTGTTTTTTTATATCTGCTACAATTAAATAATATCTGTTTTTATATCTGCTACCAATATTTATTTGTTAGATAGGTCACTATCTGTTTGTTAGATAGGTCACCATTTTTTGTATCTTTTGTCTTTAAGTGGCCCACTGCAACATTATCTGTTTCTTGTATAGCCCTGATAGATTACTTTAGCCTTTGGCCCTCCTACTCTGTCACTTTTTCCCACGTAATTAGCTGGGTCCTTTGTTAGGAGGTCCCTTTATAGTGAGCTTGTTTTCTTTTCCGGGCGTAGTCAATTACCCCTGTCATTTATTTTACAGTGAGTCTATAGTAGTGCTTGTGTACAGTGAGTCTATAATAGTGCTTGTGTACAGTGCGTCTATAGTATGCTTGTGCATGGTGCGTCTATAGTAGTGCTTGTGTATAGAGAGTCTATAGTATGCTTGTGTACAGTGCGTCTATAGTATGCTTGTGCATAGTGCGTCTATAGTATGCTTGTGTACAGTGCGTCTATAGTAGTGCTTGTGTACAGTGCGTCTATAGTATGCTTGTGTACAGTGCGTCTATAGAATGCTTGTGTACAGTGAGTCTATAGTAATGCTTGTGTATAGAGTCTATAGTATGCTAGTGTATAGTGCGTCTACAGTAGTGCTTGTGTATAGTGAGTCTATAGTAGTGCTTGTGTACAGTGAGTCTATAGTATGCTTGTGCATAGTGAGTCTATAGTAGTGCTTGTGTATAGTGCGTCTATAGTAGTGCTTGTGTATAGTGCGTCTATAGTAGTGCTTGTGTATAGTGCGTCTATAGTAGTGCTTGTGTATAGAGTCTATAGTATGCTTGTGTATAGTGTGTCTATAGTAGTGCTTGTGTATAGTGCGTCTATAGTAGTGCTTGTGTATAGTGCGTCTATAGTAGTGCTTGTGTATAGAGTCCATAGTATGCTTGTGTATAGTGCGTCTATAGTGCTTGTGTATAGAGTCTATAGTATGCTTGTGTATAGTGTGTCTATAGTAGTGCTTGTGTAGAGTCCATAGTATGCTTGTGTATAGTCTATAGTAGTGCTTGTGTATAGTGAGACTATAGTAGTGCTTGTGTATAGTGAGACTATAGTAGTGCTTGTGTATAGAGTCCATAGTATGCTTGTGTATAGAGTGTATAGTAGTGCTTGTGTATAGAGAGTCTATAGTATGCTTGTGTATAGTGAGTCTATAGTATGCCTGTGTATAGTGAGTTTATAGTGATGCCGATGACAGTTTTGTAGGAACAGAGAAATATTTATTTTGTACAGAATAAACATTTATAAGAATTTCTACATCTTTGTTTATAGTCGATATTCTCCTTAATGTGTTATGGATCTAAGGGGGATTGTGATTGTTCAGGACAAAACTAAATATCCTCACAATGCATAATATGGAATCAAAGTATGAAAAGACGTATTAAAGGGACATTCCAGTCAAAATAGAAATGCCCTCAGATGAATTACATCCTTGAATAGAAACATATTTGCAATATAAATGTTTTGGCAAAAATGCTTCTAGTAAACGGTATCACTGTTTTAGTGTTAGCATTTTTCTCTGCACCTGCATGTGAGGCATAGCTAGATATTCTCAGTTCAACAGTATTTTAAATACTGCAGCTGTACAGAGCATCAGTAGGGCTTGTATTATGTCAGCAATTAACATATTGGGTCATTACCAAATGGTGCAAGCACCTTAGGCTCTCTGAGCCAGTGTTGTGTAAAAAATGCTGGTGCACAGTGCATATTTAAATACACTTTTGAAACAGCTATAAATTTATTAGAAGCATTTTTGCTAATACATCTATATTACGGAAATGCTGCTATTCAAAACTTAAATGCATCCATGCGGATTCCAATTTTGTCTGAAATGTCCCTTTAATGCAATTCACAATAACATAAAATGCAAGGGGCAGTTTGCAGAGGCTTAGATACAGGGTAATCACAGAGGTAAAAAGTATATTAATATAACTGAGATAAGGGGCAGTTTGCAGAGGCTTAGATACAGGGTAATCACAGAGGTAAAAAGTATATTAATATAACTGAAATAAGGGGCAGTCTGCAGAGGCTTAGATACAGGATAATCACAGAGGTAAAAAGTATATTAATATAACTGAGATAAGGAGCAGTTTGCAGAGGCTTAGATACAAGGTAATCACAGAGGTAAAAAGTATATTAATATAACTGTGTTGGTTCTGCAAAACTGGGGAATGGGTAATAAAGGCATTATCTATCTTTATAAACAATAACAATTAAAAAGTAGACTTTCCCTTTAACCCCTTAATGACCGGACCATTTTTCAATTTTCTTACCCTTAATGACAATGGCTATTTTTACATTTCTGCAGTGTTTGTGTTTAGCTGTAATTTTCCTCTTACTCATTTACTGTACCCACACATATTATATACCGTTTATATACTCATTACTGTACCCACACATATTATATACCGTTTATATACTCATTATTGTACCCACACATATTATATACAGTTTATATACTCATTACTGTACCCACACATATTATATACTGTTTATATACTAATTACTGTACTCACACATATTATATACCGTTTATATACTCATTATTGTACCCACACATATTATATACCGTTTTTCTCGTCATTAAATGGACTTTCTAAAGATACCATTATTTTCATCATATCTTATAATTTACTAAAAAAAAAAATGATAAAATATGAGGAAAAAATGGAAAAAAACACACTTTTTCTAACTTTGACCCCCAAAATCTGCTACAAATCTACAATCACCAAAAAACACCCATGCTAAATAGTTTCTAAATTTTGTCCTGAGTTTAGAAATACCCAATGTTTACATGTTCTTTGCTTTTTTTGCAATTTATGGGGCAATAAATACAAGTAGCACTTTGCTATTTCCAAACCACTTTTTTTCAAAATTAGCGCTAGTTACTTTGGAACCCTGGGGGTCGATCCGATATAAAGCGTCGCCCGCAAAAGCCGGCGACGCCAATATTTACGCTGATTTGGTATCCTATATACGGCGTAACCTAGAAGTTACGCGCGTATATTTCTGCCGTCGCCCGTAGTTTTTTGGGCCATAGGCAGGTATACCAAACCAGCGCAGTTTGGTATCCAATATGCAGCGTAAGGACTTACGTGGCGAAAATGGAGAAAACTTACTCCATTTTCACCTCGCCACAAAAAGCAGCCGTAAGAAGCCTTACGCTGACTATTGGAGCCCCGTAACTTCCTAAACTGGCTGCTAAAATAAACCTAACACCTAACGCATGCGCAATGTCTATCTCCCTGTCAACCGCGATCTGCTAAAATAAACCTAACACCTAACGCATGCGCAATGTCTATCTCCCTGTCAACCGCGATCCCCCCCCCCCGAAATCCCTAATAAAGTTATTACCCCCTAAACCGCCGCTCCCGGACCCCGCCGCCATCTACATAAACTAACCCCCTACTGTGAGCCTCTAAAACCGCCGCCATCTACCTTATCTATCCCCTAATCTGACCCCTTACACCGCCGCCACCTATATAAAAATTATTAACCCCTAATCTAATCCCCCTATACCGCCGCCAGCTATATTAATATTATTAACCCCTAATGTAAGCCCCTTACACCGCCGCCATCTCTATTAAAATGATTAACCCCTAATTTAATCTACCTACCCCGCCGCCAGCTATATTATCTATATTAACCCTAAGTATATTATAGTTAATATAGTTATTACATTATATATATTAACTATATTAACCCTAATTATATTAGGGTTAATATAGTTACTATAGTATTTATATTAACTATATTAACTCTATCTAACCCTAACTAAATTTATATTAAATTAATCTAATTCATTTATAAACTAAAATATTCCTATTTAAATCTAAATACTTACCTATAAAATAAACCCTAAGATAGCTACAATATAATTAATAATTACATTGTAGCTATGTTAGGGTTAATATTTATTTTACAGGTAAATTGTTAATTATTTTAACTAGGTATAATAGATATTAAATAGTTATTAACTATTTAATATCTACATTAGGGGTTAATAATTTTAATATAGATGGCGGCGGTGTTAGGGGCTCACTTTAGGGGGTTATAGATATAATATAGCTGGCGGCAGGGTACGGGAGCGGCGGTTTAGGGGTTAATAGCTTTTTTATTGTTAGGCTAGTGAGGGGGGATAGCGGATAGAGGGTTAGACAGTGCGGGCTATGTTAGGGAGGCGTGTTAGACAGTGCGGGTGTTTTAGACTTTAGTCAGGTTTTATAGGCGCCGGCAGCTTCTAACGTGCCGCAAGTCACTGGCGACGCCAGAAATTTGTACTTGCGCAGATTTCTGGACATCGCTGGTTTGTGAGACTTACGGCACGTTAGCATCTGACGGCGACTTATATGGGATGGCTCGAGTTGCGAGCTGAAACTGCGGGCGACGCCGGTTCCCTCGCTTGCGCCGCAAACTGCGATCTATATCGGATCGCGCCCCTGATATCTGTCAGGAATATCTGAATATCCCTTGACATGTATATATTTTGTTTTAGAAGACATCCCAAAGTATTGATCTAGGCCCATTTTGGTATATTTCATGCCACCATTTCGCCGCCAAATGCGATAAAAAAAAAAAAAAGTTCACTTTTTCACAAATTTTGTCACAAACTTTAGGTTTCCCACTGAAATTATTTACAAACAGCTTCTGCAATTATGGCACAAATGGTTGTAAATGCTTCTCTGGGATCCCCTTTTTCAGAAATAACAGACTTATATGGCTTTGTGGTTGCTTTTTGGTAATTAGAAGGCCGCTAAATGCCGCTGCGCACCACACATGTTTTATGCCCAGGAGTGAAGGGGTTAATTAGGGAGCTTGTAGGGTTAATTTTAGCTTTAGTGTAGTGTAGTAGACAACCCCAAGTATTGATCTAGGCCCATTTTGGTATATTTTATGCCACCATTTCACCGCCAAATGCGAGCAAATAAAAAAAAAACTTTACATTTTTCACAATTTTAGGTTTCTCACTGAAATTATTTACAAACAGCTTGTGCAATTATGGCAGAAATTGTTGTAAAAGCTTCTCTGGGATCCCCTTTGTTCAGAAATAGCAGATTTATATGGCTTTGGCGTTGCTTTTTGGTAATTAGAAGGCCGCTAAATGCTGCTGCGCACAACACGTGAATTATGCCCAGCAGTGAAGGGGTTAAATTAGGTAGCTTGTAGGGAGCTTGCAGGGTTAATTTTAGAGATCAGCCTCCCACCTGACACATCCCACCCCCTGATCCCTCCCAAATAGCTCTCTTCCCTCCCCCACCCCACAATTGTTACCGCCATCTTAAGTACTGGCAGAAAGTCTGCCAGTACTAAATAAGAGTTTTGTTTTTTTTTAAATAAAAATTATAAAATATTTTAGTTGTGATGGACCCCTGCCTTAGCACCAACCTCCCTGATCCCCCCCTCCAGCTCTCTAGCCCTCTCCCCTACCTAA